>NC_138947.1:9294818-9594818 GCF_965226115.1 Aulonocara stuartgranti | reverse complement strand
AAATGTAAACTCATCTCAACCTCCCAGATGTTTCCTGTGTGGAGGGTCGATCATTAAAAGCCCAAGTTCATCTGCTCAGCCCTCACCGTATTGAAAATCCCTGTCGTAGTCTGGAAGAAGAAAGCAAAAAAGAGGAAACAAATGAGAAGCAGATTTACGCACTGACACGCTTCAGCGAGTACTCACAATATGACATCAGTTCTAGAGCATTATTAACCACTATGAGCCTAGTACCAGTTTATAGTAAATGCTCTACAGCGAGTACTTAGATTAAGCTAATTTGACTTTCTAAAAAAAAAAAAACCCCACAATACCCACCTTTGTCATCATCAGCTGCAGAAACTGTGAGAGAGAAAGCAAAGAACATTGACCTCTATTAAGAAATTCAGCAGGTTACATAAGTGCATGTCAGCAAATGAGAGGCTGTTGTTGGACAAAACTGGGTTGAGCAAACATCTGAAACAGCGCCTATTAATGAAGGTCTTCATTTTGTAGCTGGCTCCTTAATTAAAACAAAACAGAACAAAACACGCACGCATGGACATTGTTCTCATGGGAACAGCGTGTTAACACTGTTAAGACCCAACTTCAAATCAATAAAATCAGGATTAGAGGGGTTCCAGTTATTGGCAGGAGGACCAGTTTCTATTTAAGTCTCAAACATCACAAGAAATGTAGAGGATAAAATGCTCGCTAGCCCAGATATTTAAAAAAAAATCCCGGAAAATAATAACTGTGCTTCTTCTACCCCAGTATTTTTATTTCATCGCCCTGTTTTAATCCGTGCTCTGTCACTAATGCGGGGAACTTCAGATCGGTCTGTTCAAACACCATCTCTGCCTCCATGTGGAGAAAAAAAAGTTGGCTGCAGACTTTCAGATCTACACTGTTCATTATAAGAAAGGAGAAAGCAGGCACTGTTTATGTGAGCGTCAGTGGTCCGAGTGAGAACAGTGTAACCTTGGAGGAGCACAAGAGAACGCTACATAAATACTTGTGTTAGGCAACATTTTGCATAATTAATGCGTTATTTTTAACGGTTATCATTAACAATATTCGACCATAATAGCCGATGCTGAAAGCACTGACATGATAAGGCAAGCGGAGAGTTATTAAAGAGTAAAAGCTTTCTGTTCTAAAGTTTAAGCTTAGAGACTTTTCTGACACTTGCTGAAAGAATCACATGAACTGCTACAAATAAGATTGATGCGGTTGAAACCCTGAACTCAGTAATATGTTATCTGTTCTACTGCATCCTGGCTGCTGGAGAGGAAGGGTGAAAGTCACACAGTTAACGCTGACCTTGTTCTTGGGCAGTAAATCCTAATATTATTCTTTTTCCTCACCAAAGCAGAAACACATTCTATCATACCGATGCCGACAAGTCTTCCAAAATAAGGTCTAACCCAAGAGTCGGACATAAAAGTCAAAGAAGATCTGCTTAAGATCAAGCACAGCCGATGGCATGCGGGGTGCACGGATAAACAACTCTGAGACCAGAGCTTGCATTAACAATGGAAAACTTGGCAGCAGTCTGAATAACTGATTTATTCAAACTGCTGTATAAGGAAACATTTACACTAGTCTGACACGGCCTTTTCTCTGTGTACAACACCGGGGTGAAAGATTTAAGCTGATTTTTGTTTAAGTATGCAAATTATGTTAGACATTATAAACATCTGACCATGTTAAAGTGCCATACAATTATGCATGCAACATTAAACAGAAGCACATCGAACGTTCATGCTTCGTCAGTGACCACTCACGCAAACTTACCAAACACCTCCCTTCCAAATGCTGATCCTATTATACAGACACATCAGCTCATTTAGCATGGAAGGACTTAAAGCAAAAGCTAGGGAAAGGGGAAGCAACTGAAGAAGGTCATGCTTGTTTTAAAGGGGGGAAAGCACGTAATTCTGCTGAAGGTCTCGTGAAAAGAATACCCACCAAGCGCAGGAGCCAGCCAGGAACTGAATGCCACCAGTGTCACAAGATCCATTGTACCTGTTTGGAAAAGTCAAACAAGATTGGGCTGTGTCAGGATGTGAAATCACAATAACAGGAAACAATAAATGTCTTAACCCGATTGTACACAGTTGTAAACCCCCCCCCCCAAAAAAAGACAACTGACAAACGCAATTCAACTGGATTAATAACACACAGTTTTACTTTTCGTGTCTTTATTCAAGACGCCAACTGATTCCTCACAGTGCAGGCTGAAAAAAAGTAACTCAAACAACTTTCTTTATTAGCAACAACCTCAATCAGATGCTAGCCTGGAGAAGGAGAGGTATGCACTGGAGAAAACAGGAAGAAATAACACATTTGTGTGAATGAAAGACAGACAAGTGGGACAAACAAATAATACCATTTTAAGCTACAGACAGTGGACAAGAGAGGTGAAGAAGAGAGTGCAGGCAAGTACTGATTTGGTGATATTATTAGACAAAGGATGTTAACGATGGAGCTGCCAGGCAGGAGAAAAAGACAAAGGAGGTCCAAAGAGAATCTTTATGGGTGTAGTGAAGGTCATGCATAGGGTTGGTTGATAAAAGTGGATCCTAAGGACAGGGTAATATGGAGGCAAGGTAATCCGCTGTGGCGACCCCAAAGTGAGTAGTGGAAAGATGAAAAAGAAGAGCCTCAATCAGATGTTACCGGTAGCTGCTTATGAGATCGGGCAACAATCAAGAGGAATCTCGCAACGTTTTAGGAAGATTTTTGAAGCATTTTCCAGCTAGGGGCACCTCTTTAATGAGTTTTCTAAAATTCTAAGAGTTGTCTTGATCAAGGCATAATTTACACATCTACACATTAGAAGAACAAATTCTACAACCCTCATTTCAGATCTCATCTCCTTAACAAGAACGTCTGATTCCAAGACGATTTGGGAGAACTGATTACAGCAGATGCTTTTACCAGCCTGGACTTTTAGCGAATGTTTTTGTGTTCAATTAAGGCAAGTGAAAGATAACTTTTTGTGTTTCCAAAACATGCTCCAAGTTCACAGATGGTGTTTTTGTAGAACTATAGAAGCAGCCTGCTTACAACTTTGTGTGGTTATGAAGAAGCTTAATTTAATCTGAATGACATCTTTCTTCATGAATATCTGACATCCTCTAGTCTAAAATAAATCAGCTGCTCACACTGTTCTGCTAACGGAGAATCAGCCACTTTCGATGAAGTTCAGAACTGTTTTCACAATAGTCTATGGTTAAACTGAACTGAGTTTCACGTGGAAAATCATTGACACCATGCCTGGTAGGGAGACAATGCTCTTTCTCAGCTAGATGCCACATAACAGGCTCATGAATGTTTTCTGTATGGGAGTCTTAATACATAGTGCCTTAAATCTGGGTAAGCGAAGAGGGTCTATTTCAAGCGCAGCCCCTCAGAATATGGAGCTCAGCAGTGGAGGGGTACCAGGCAAGCCTGGTGTTGAGTTGCACTTGATATTTGGTCAGTGGATTTGGACTGGTTTTGCTGGGTCATCTACTTTACAAGTGGAGCAAAACCTTGGGGGAAGCATTACGGTCTATATATTACCTAGTACACTGGGATTCTCTTACACCCATATGTGTAAGGTTATGTTTTAGGTTATGATCTCACCAGATCCCACCCTTCATGATTGGAAATGGGCTGAAGGTCCATTCAAGACAGTATATGAGGCGAAATTTTGTTTGCTTCACAGCCCTAATTACCAAGAAAAAAATACCAAAACAGGACAACAAAAAATGTAATGCAGGTACGCAAAGCTTAGCTCTGCAGTCATAGAAAATCTAAGCCATGAAATAACATCTTTTGCAATGCAAAGATCAAAGCCTATGTTAGCAGAGCCAATGGCTCCCTCCCTGGCCCAAAGCACTGATGGGGATTCATGCATGACTAGAGTGGGGGTGTGAACACGAGCCTGGAGCCTGGAGTGGAGAGAAATGAACACTTCAACCCTGGGAGCAGGATTAACAACAAAGGCCTGCCAATCAGGTTTAATCAAACAAATACAGGGTGAGTTATTCGAACAAGTGCCAATCCAATAATCTTGTTTGTTAGCCTTCTGAGTGATGGAGAGGAATATAATGGGGAGACAGGAAAGAAGCCCGTAGAGCAACACGTAAAATGAATTATAATGGGTTATAATAAAGTGGGATTAACACAGACTGTTTGCAATTAGGAATAGGAGCTTGTGTTTTACATTTCACTTACATAAACCCGTTACGGGGTATATTTAGACTCCAAACAGACTGCATCACCATACTTCCAAGGAACAACACTTGAGGTTTTTTCCTTTCGTAGTTTATTCTGTGAGGTATAGTCTGAAAAACTATGATATTCTGACATCTGTGCGAGTTGTCAACAATTGAAGCCATTCAGATTGTTACAGATTAAGTGACATTTCACAAGTTGTTGGCCACAAACTCACGGCTCAGCGCAAAAACGAGCCTCCAGTGAACTTGGCACGTAGAAGTTAGAGCAAATTTATGAGCAGGGAAAAAAGGCTTTCATAGTGCACAGAAGCATTGCAGGTATATGCAAAGAACGCGTAGGCGTGAGAGAAGCATGAGCGATGGCTTATCTAATTAGACGGTCACATGGTGGACGCAGGCGTTTAGTTGGGGGTGGTGGTGGAAACAACGTTGGAGAAACCAAGTAGAAAGACGATATCTTTCTAAGAACATATCTACCAATCAAACGCTGCTGACACAGGGTCCTGTTTATATGCGTGCAGAATCTATTTAATATATTTGTACCTGCATTAATATGAAAGTCGTGTTCAAGGAAACGCATTCATTTCAGCAGAGCACAAGTCAAAGTGAACTTACCGTATATCCGCCTCCTTGAAACTAATGTGAGTTGAGACTTTTCGCTCAGTGAGCTAAACTTTACTTGGAGGGGAGGAAAAAAGTTTCCCTACGTTAAACACGCACAAATAAATAAATAAATAAAATGCATGCAAAACCTTCTATTATGACTTGATTAAAAATGAAGCCGTCTGGGTTGCATTCTGTGTGGATCGTTCACCATTCCCGCCTGGACCAAGTCGGTTTCTCCTTGGTGTTGCCTCAGGAATGAAAGGGGGAGGGGGAGGCGGGGTGCCACTGAAGTTACTCCCAAAAATTACCCAGGACTGCCCCGCTCACAAGTAAACAACGCAGGCAGAGCTGGACTGCAGCGCTACTGTGAGAGGACATCATCATCATCATCATCATCATCATTATTATTCCCACGCTCTTTGTTGCCAGCGCCTCTTGTCAACATGTATTCCATAATGAACTATTAATCACGCTCATTTCTCCCCACTGGCAAATAATAGCCACAAACTGCACGGAACACAGTGAACTCTTTGTTCTGTGGTGCAATTTCCAGGCTTCAAAGAGAGGCTCGGTGCAATTAAGCAAATAAACACTAGATGGCCAGGGCAGACTGTCACTGTTGCAGTTTTCTCTCAGCTACATGAAAACTTTGTTCGCGAGGTGTTTTTCCAAGTCAGAGTGCCAGCTTTCTGTCCCCTGACAGCAAAGCCTGGCCGGGGTGGAGGAAGGGCCCCCCTCCCTACTCTAAGGACCTTTAGTACATATAGGTTTCTTATAATGGCATTAGGTTAGCATTACTTCTATTACATGTGCAAAATGTCATGTTTTTCCAGTTTAAATTGATACAGGTTGCTAGAGCTTCTCTAGAGGAAACACGCGAAGAATCACAAACAACCCACATACTGCAGAGAAAATATCTTTATTTAGCGGTCAGAACAATGTGTTTTTTAATAACAGACACATATTAAAAAGTATTGCAAGACAGGCAAGACAGGCAAGACATAATGGGAAAGGAGATGGAATAATTTTCTCCCCCACTAGATGGAGATATTGGTCAAGAATGAGCTCCATGCCTCTTTCGCCCCTTTCTTTCCCTCTTTTTTCTAAACCCTGGGTAAACAATAGAAGGCAAAATCACCAGGAAGCAACTTAAACTATTCCATGAATCAAGACGAGGTGCTGAAGCAGGTTGAGTAAATCTGTGAACAAGCGAGATTCTTCATCCTGTTTAAGAGGGGAAGAAACATGGACGTGAGCCACTGTGCAGCTGTTTTATTCATGAGCAAGCATCAGTTAATATCTGAACTTTATATTTTATTACCTGTTAACCAGATGCTTTTGTCGGAACAGGACCAGCATCTCTACAGGCCACTGCAATGAAAACAAAAGGGAAAATGAACTTATAAGGAGACTGGAGCAAAGGAAAGTCGTGTCCACTCGGGCACAGCGGAAATTACGTGTGATGACTTTGTACATGAAATTTGTGTTTTAAAAGAACTGAGGATTAGCACTTGTTCTTATTAGAGTTATTTTCTTGTGTTCTCTATGGACTTGTTGAAAAAAAAAAGCCAAATAAACGACAACTCTGAAAAACTCAAGTCAAGGGAGGAAAGAGACGGACAAAACTCTGCTCTCCAAAGAGGTGACTTAAGGCTAGGACACAAAACTAGCCTTAAACATGAGGGCTCAAATTAATATTGCACCCAGATGAGTCTTAAGTGTCCTTGGATGACAAGCAGTGATTGGATTGCAAGCTTGGTAGCTTTTGATGGCCATGCCTGTCAGCCTTACCTGCTTTTTAATCAGTAATTACCACAGGGGATTCTCTGGCATTTCTTAATTAAATTGGACCAAATGCAATTAAAAACCACACTCTCATTCCCTTAAAAGGGCTCTGTGGAGTCCTTGTTTAGTTCTTGCTGTTAAGAGAATAAGCGGTTGAATGGTCATAGCACCTTCCCATCTCTCGCTGATCTGTACTTGATTATTTCAGTGGTCAAATTAAGTTTGCAGTTTGCATAATACGGGGGAAGATAGCATTTAAGATTAAAAAAATAAACCCTCTAACATGGAGCCAAATAATTAAAAGTTAATATCTGGAGCTCTGGATCACTATGAGAGTAAGTAGTGAAGCGAAGGCTGATCCTGTCATAGCACTAAGTGTAGTACTATATCTTCCCCTTTAACCCCCATATATTTATACACAGGAAATGCTGCAATGTGTCTTTAAAATACTCACCATCTGGAAAAGTCCGCAGCGCTCCAGGAGCCGACAACTACAGACACATCAGTTGTGATTTTTCCATCTGCTGTCGTCATGTCATCTTTGGAGTCGTTATTGTAGTTACCACAGGCGCCGCACATTTTACCAGACAGGCTACTGTGAATAATGACGGTGACCTCCTGAGAAATAGAGTAAGTGACCCGCACAGCGGACGCCCTTTCGATGATCAAAGCCCTCTCTGAGATTTGGACAGAGAGTGTGCTTGTCACTTTGCTGGGAAGAGACACTTTCCTGCCATTTACCTGAATGACACAGATAATGGAACATAACTGTTATTATTATGGTATAAAATGTCTATTATTATCTAATATAGTATAAAACTGAGCTCAAACCAATCACATTCAATTTTTGCATAAAAATGTTCTCACCCAGGTCACGTGTTCGCTGTTCACTGCCACGATGGTATCGCTGAAGAACACATACACACTGGCAACAGTGGGAGCTGCCCCCTTGTTGCAGACCCTAACGTCCACGACCACACGGAACCACAGCTCAGCGCTCTCGTCACACAGAGACGCCACTTGGAAAGCGCCCTGTGCTCCTATCGCGCCTGACATACCATCAAAGGAGCTTAGCTGGCCATCACGGCTGACGACGCATTGGCCCTGCTTCAGGTGGCAACCCCTGACTCCGTCTCTGATATCGCAAACTTCCCCACTGGCACAGGACAGCTTTTCACACTTTACCATACCAGAGGCCTGGCACACACACTTTGACTTGCAGTCGTTGTCCACCAATTCTTGGCCCACCTGGGAAGAAGATGTTAAAAACTCATCATACAGAACTTGTCATAGCTCTATTCAGGTGTTAATTCAGTGACCAGAATATAGGGCTAGTCAGTTTTTACCATCAGATATCTGCCGTTGTACATACACCCACAGTCTTCCAGGACAACACACTGGACACCATTGAAAACGAAGCCATCATCACACTGGCATCCTTCAAAACAGCCCGGAAAACAACCAAACGGGGTAACAAAACTGGCACATGTCCCGCTACAGGTGTCGGCACACAGCTCATAGTGACTGTGTGGAGGGCATGATGCAGCTAGAAGAGAAAACAAGGGCAAAAAATTTGTGCCTGAAATACAGAGCACAGATGAATACATGAGCTAATCTTCAGCTAGAGACTGCTGTGTGTTACTTACGGCAGAAAGAGTTGCTCCTCCACTGCTGGATTTGAACTCCTGCACTCTGGCAGGCCAAAGCGTAAGCCTGCACACTGTTACACAGAGTGTCTTTGTTGCCCCCCACAGCACAAACATCAAACACACAATCCGACAGATATACTGCTGGGTCAATGACACTGTGGCAGGCTTTGAAAGGCCCATTAGGCGCACTGATGATGCCGCAGGAGTCGGATTTTCCATACAGGACAGCTTTGGCCTGCTCACATTCTGGGCACTGTCCTCCACAGCCTCCACATATATACCCAGGTAGGTCCACCGTCCATGCCATCCCAAATTCATCAACGTTTTTGGCTTGTTTGCCACCAGGAAGAATGAAATCATCACCACCGTTCTTGTTGTAGTTTCCACAAAGACCACACATCTTTCCCTGGTATGTAGAGGGAACAATCACCTCAACATAATACACAGTGTCATAGAGGACTGTCAGTCCAAAGGCTGTTCGAACAATTATGTTGCGACCTTCCTGGGTTATTTTGAGACGCCCATTCTCCAGGGATAGCGGAAGGTTTAGTAGTTCATCATCCACCTTAAAGATCGAGACAAAAAAAAAGAAAAAAAAGAAGAAGATCGAGACAAAAAATCATTTTTGGGGAAAAAAATGAGAAAAAATACAAGACATATTTACATAAGTATGTTTGATCAAGATAACAAACTCACAAAGACTTTCCAAGGCATTTTCTGCTGGATGTAAATGGCATAACCATAGACTGACACTGCCACTGACTTCGTCACAGCCACCTTTCCATTTCCAAACTTCTCATTCCCCTGAGTGACGGTGAACGGCGTCAGCTGACCTTTGTCATCATCACAAACCTTGGCCAGTACATAGACACAGGTACCCTGGAAATCAAACCTACGTCCATCAAAGGAAATGTAATGAGGATCACCGGAAGCCACACATTTGCCTTCCCCCTCTGGATAGCAGCCTTTCACTCCATTTACAAGCTTACAGATTTCTCCTGGACGGCACTTGGCCTTTTGACAAGACACAGCTCCATTGTCCCCACAAGTGCATTCCTCTGCGCACTTGTCTTCAGAATAGAAGACGTCTCCTTTTTGGTAGTACTGACCATCATAAGAGCACCCGCAGTCCTTCACAGGCACGCAGGTATCCCCGCTCAGGAGGTAGCCTTCGTCACACTCACAGCCTTCTGAACAATACCTGTGGCAGCTGGTAACGGGGGTTAAGCTTGCGCAGGTGGCTGGACAACCCGTGGCACACAGGCTGTAATGGCTGTTAGCAGGACAAGCCATAGCTGTGGGATGGAATGAGAAGATGGGAAAGCAAAGAAGGTAAAAGGTAAAAGATATTTTGAAACAAGAGACTTAATAAAACAGGCAAAAAAAATAAATAATTCAAACTCACGACAGAAGCTTTCTGCTCTCCAGGAGTAGATGGTGACTCCAATGCTCTGACATGCAGAGGCATACACTTCCACAGCATCGCACACTGATCCATGGTGCCCTTGATATTGGCAAACGTCAAAAACACAGTCCTCCATGTAAGGAGCTGGGTCCACACGGCTATGGCAATCTTTAAAGGGCCCTGCCTTGTCTGCAATAATGCCACAGTACTTGTTGGCTTCATACACTTTCTTCTGGGAGTCTGAACAGGCTTGGCACCACGGCCCTTGGCAGACTGATGAGCAGCCTGGTACAATGGCCACCTGCCAGCTGTCCCCCAGCTGTCTTTCATTAGACGTGGTGTTGCCGTTGGGCATTGTCAGGTCATCCTGAGCTTTGTCATTGTAGTTACCACACAGGCCGCAGACTGCACCCTGGTAGGTGCTGGGCAGAGTAACGGTCACTGTGCTCTGCCAGTCAAAGGTCACCGTGATACCAGCAGCTGTCTCCACTACAGCTTTCCAGCCGCTGAGGGACACCATCAGCTCGTTATTGTAATTCAGTGGCAACAAAACAAGCTGCCCGTCGAGCTGAAAAGCAGAAAACGAGGGAAGGAGAAGGGAATATTTTTAGGAGCTTATAAATTTAATAATTTTGTGGCCCTTGCTAATCCACTCTAATGTGCAGTTAAATCTTGATTTAATTAAGTCTGCCAGGATCAAAATTTTAATATGCAATTAAAGACATATGCAGAAGAGCATGAGGGATGTCAGAATTAGTACAATGACAAAAGGCATTATCATCCAACGATTTGAGGCTCAGAGTATCTCTTCTGTTTTTTATTTTCAATAAAGCGACTACATGCTGTGCCCTATTTCCTTTTCTCCTCTAATAGCTGCACAAAATGCATTAGGCATTCAATATTTTATTACATCGCCTATATGCTTCACATTATCCACATCATCACTTACCAAGACTTTGTAAGGGTATTCTCTGCTTATGGTGAGAGTGATGCCATATATGGAAAATTTGACGGTGCTTGTGTAGGACACGGCCTTGCTTCCCCGGTGGTCATTCTGCACAGTCACCTTGAACGGCACCAGCCCAGGCTGCTGAGAGCAAAGCCCTGCCAGCTGATATACACACGTGCCTTGGAAATTATACCTGCGGCCATCAAAAGTGCGGTAGTGCGGGTCACCTGAGGCCGAGCAAGTGGCGTAACTAATGGGTCGGCAGGCGCGCTCTCCATCCACTACAGTACACTGCTCTTTGGCAGAGCAGGAAGCCTCACGGCATGCCACAATGCCCAGGGTCATATCACACTCGCACAGGCGATGGCAAGCTTCATCATCCCAGAACTGCTGTCCTGGTTTGTAGTAGCGACCCTGATATGAGCAACCACATGTTTTTGCAGGTACACAGACGCCGGCGCTGAGGACGTAACCCTTGTCACACACACAGGTCTCCACACAGGTCCCGCTGCAGACCTGCTTTTCTCCAGTTAATGGGCAGGATGGCTGACACGGGCTGGCGCAGTCTTCGTAGTGGCTGTTGCGCGGACAGTTCATCGCTGGTTATGAATTAAATAGAGACAATCAGAAAATAAGAACTACATATTTGATTTGAATCATTAGACGAAGAGTTTTTCAAATACTTACGACAGCCAAATTTTGTTCTCCAGTTCTTGATTATTATTCCTTCGTCACGACACTTATCACTGTAGGAGGCCAGAGCCTGGCACAGCATCTTTTTGTCCCCCTTGTTGTAACACATGTCATACACACAGTTGTTCATGAAGGCCTGGGGGTCCACCTTTTCATGACACTTCTGGAACAGGCCGCTGGTCTTGTCCGCAAGAGCCCCACAGAACGCCTCGGTTTTATAGAGCTTAACATCGTCGTTGTCACAGGTAGGGCAGTTTTTCTCACATGTGTCCCAGCAAGGATGTTCCTTGTCCTGTTCAGGTGCTAGCCAGCTCTTGCCCCACTCAATGACTGAGGAAACTGGTTTGCCTGCTGGATTTAGCATTTCATCAAGAACATTAGCGTTGAAGTTGCCGCACAAACCACAGACCAAGCCAAAGTAGCTGCTGGGAAGCTTAATGACAAGGTACCAGTTCCAGTCATAGGAGACAACCAGACCAAAATCTGTCTCCACCTGTGCAGTGTTCCCTCTTTGTAACACTGAGACTTTACCATCACCCAAAAGTACAGGAAGATTCAGCAGCTCCCCGTCCACCTTTAAACAAAATGCACCAGAACAATGGATACACACATATATATATGTACTGTACACAAGCAAATGTCAAAAGTAAGCAGGCAAGAAACTGAAACTCACCATGACTTGACCAACTTGGTTCTTCTGGATGGTGATCTGGTAATCGTACACAAACACATCTACATTTCTGACGTAGGAAACTGCTGTGTTGCCTCTGTTGTCATTCCTCTCAGTGATCAAAAATGGAACTAGACCATCCAGTTCGCCGCACGTCTTAGAGATGACGTACTTGCAGGTCCCCTGGAAGTCATAGTTGTACCCATCAAATGTGTGGTAGTGAGGGTCGCCCCAGGCCCAGCAGGTGCCTGTGTATTTGGGGATGCACGTAGCCTCGCCCTTCTCAACTCGGCATGTCTCCTGTGCCCGACACTTGAGATCTTTGCAGGGATCTGCAATGGATAAATAAAGAATAATTTTCAAATAGCTCTTTAATTGAACCCTAATTATTCAAGTTACTGTATTTTTTTCATTTACCAGTAAAGATTTATCAAATGGGTAAATACAAAATACAGTGTTTGTGTCTTGCCTGTGTTGTAACATGCCCTGATTCCGTTCTTGACCATGCATTTGGTGTCTTGAGGACAGGAGTGCTTTTCACAGATGAGGCCTTTTCCTGGATTACATGTGCACTTTCTGTTACAGTCTTCCTCATACACAACATCACCAGGCTGGTGACACAGAACAAGGTTCATTAGACATGGAAAAAAAATACTCATTAGAAACTAGTGAGAAAACATTATTTCATGCCTAATCAGCAATTTAAACACTAAAATTTTAAGAGCAAATCAAAAACCATAAATCAAACATCGAAATGTCCACCACTCTAGAGAAAAAGCATTATTTCTATATCAGTATTTGTTAAAGCCACTTTGACACACAGAAAAACTATATTATTGTAATTCCTCAGTCATACCTTATAAGTTTTTCCATTCTCATAGCATCCACACTCAATCTCTTTAACACAAGTCTGTCCATTGAATAAGAAGCCAGCATCACAGTCACAGCCTTCTGTGCAGTTGGAGGGGCACTGAACAATCTCTGTGAGGCCAGCACAGGAGGCGGAGCAGGCTTCAGCACACACTTCGTAGTGACTGTTGATCGGGCATTTCATGGCTGAAATAAAGTATCACAAGAAAAGAGAAATTATTTTAGAGATGAAGCCAAAATAGTATTAAAAGGGTATAATAAAGATGAATTTGTGAACTTCATGACTTACGACAGAAGGAAGGCGTTCTCCAGTTTTTGACATCGGCTCCTACAGCGTGACAGTTAAAGGCGTAGGCTGCTACGCTGTCACAAAGCACCTTTCCATCACCATTGGAAGCACACAAATCAAACACACAGTCAGCAAAATATGGCTGAGGGTCCAAGATGCTATGGCAAACTGCAAAAGGCCCGTTGGGATTGGTCATTATACCACAGTAGGCGGACTTTGAAAACACTGCCTTGAGAGCTGGGTCACATTCAGGACAAGAATTCCCTTCGCAGCCATTTTCACACACAACATTGGGAATGGTGACCTTCCATGACTTTCCAAACTCATTCACGTTATTGGTAAGCCTACGATTGGGCATCTCGAAGTCATCGTTTCTGTCCCCGTTGTAGTTGCCGCACAGGCCACAGACCTTACCACGATAATTACCAGGTACTGTGACTGTCACTTGATAGACCAGATCATAAGTGACAAGGAGCCCAAAATTGGTTGCAATAACATAACGATTGCCTTCTTGATAAACTAGAATGGCTCCATCATTTAGATTCATAGGAAGGTAGCTCAACACGCCATTTACCTAAAAGCAAGACATCTGTGTTAGTGCAAGAAATAACTCCACATCAACATTTGTATCTACATAAAAGAAGTAATTACAAATTTCTTTAAAGCAGGCCAACTACTCACCAGGACTCCAAACATATTGTTCCTCATGATGAGAGTGAAGCCGTAGACCTCCACGGCAACCAGCTTGGTTACAGACACCACCTTTCTGTTCTTAACCCTGTCCCACTGCTCATTTTCTACCTGAACGGAAAAGTCCACCAAGTGGGTACCTTCCAGTCCACAACTCTTGGACAGTGTATAAGTGCAGGTCCCCTGGAAATCAAATTTTTTACCATCAAAAGTGAGGTAATGGGGGTCACCAGCAGCTTGGCATACACCCTTGCCAACAGGGTGGCATTTTTGGACACCATCTTCTATTTTACACTTCTCATTAGGGCCACATGTGAACTTCTTGCACTCAACCTAGGAAACAAACAAACAAACAAACAAAAAAAAAAATCCAACCAGGTCAGTAAAAAGCTTCATCTAAATGATTAATCTTTACTTTTCCCTCCTCTAGTTTCCTTTACCTCTCCTCCTTTTTTGCAATTGCACTCCTCCTCACATTGCCCATTGGGATAAAACACTTCTCCAGTTCGGTAGTAGCGGTTATTGTGAACGCAGCCGCACTCCGATAAGGGAACACATGCATCTCCGCTAAGGATGTAACCATCATCACAGGAACAGCCCTCCGCACACTGAGCTTGACAGCCTTTAGGAGGAGTCAGACTTTGGCAAGTCGCAGGACAGGCGATTGCACAAATTTCATAGTGGGTGTTGGTGGGACATTGCATCGCTGTATACAAGGGACATAAAAGAGCCAATTCAATTTAGAGCACAGAAGCA
This sequence comes from Aulonocara stuartgranti, assembly GCF_965226115.1. NCBI lineage: Eukaryota > Metazoa > Chordata > Actinopteri > Cichliformes > Cichlidae > Aulonocara > Aulonocara stuartgranti. Next base: position 9,580,248 of record NC_138947.1, on the reverse strand, counting down.
GGCAGCCATTAGAAAAGGTACATAAAACCTGAGGGAAAAGAAGAAAAATTCACTGAAGTGTGTAACATAAAAAACAAGACAAACACTGTTTATTCTACCTTTTCCTTTTTTCCAATTCATGAAAAATATACTTATTAATTAATTATTTTTCAATGGAAATTATCTATAAAATGAAAGCATTTCTCACCACAGAAGTGAACCGTTCTCCAGTTGTACACATTGGCCCCTGCAGCCTGACAGGCAGATGTGTATGCTGTAATAGCCTTACACAGCACGTCCTTCCTGCCCTTATATAAGCATACATCATAAACACAGTCTTCAAAAAAGCTAGCTGGATCAACCTTGGCGTGGCAGTCGCGGAATGGCCCTTTTGCATCTTTTACCACACCACAGAAATCATCTTTTTCATACTGAACTTTCTGATTAATGTCGCAGTCAGGACAGACCCCTTTACAGCCTTCGACACAACCCGGGATCTCAGCCACTCGCCAGCTGGTACCGAAATCTACTGGCGAAACGGGTGTTTTACCATTTTTCGGGATCAGGTCATCCTCAGGTTTGCCGTTGTAGTTGCCACAGAGGCCACAAACGGCACCCATGTAGTTGCTTGGCAGTGTTACAAACACGGCACTGTCCCAGTTAAAGGAAACTTTCAGGCCAAAATCAGTTGTGACGACTGCATACCAGCCACTCTTGTAGACCGATATCTTTCCCTCCTCCAGGGTGATAGGCAGATTGACCAGCTCGTTATTCACCTGAAGCCAAATGAAACATTCAGTTTGGTGAAAATAGGACCACAATTCACAGAATTAACATTGTCATATTAAACACTAGGTACTTCTTACCATAAGCTGGCCTTTGTGTGTCTTAGTAATGATAATGCTGAAGGAGTACACCTTGATCTCTACTAACCCGGTGTAGGCGACCACCTTGCTGCCCCGGTGATCATTCTGCACTAGGATTTCAAATGGCACTAACTCTGGGTCCTTGGAACAGAGTGCAACAAGCTGGTAGACACATGTGCCCTGGAAGTTAAATTTCTTCTTGTCAAAGGTCATATAATGGGGATCACCAGTGGCCTGGCAGGTGCTGAAAGACAATGCTTGGCACTTTCTTATGCCATCAACCACTTTGCACTCCTCCCCGGTCCTGCAGCCCCTTTCCTCGCACTGAACCTGTCTGCTTCCAGCTACACATTTACACCATTGCTTGCAGCCTTGGTCAGCCCAGAATGCCTCTCCGGGAGGAATATATCGACCCTCATAGGTACAGCCACACTGAGCAGCAGGAACACACTTATCTCCGCTTAAAACAAAGCCTGCTTTACAGGTACAGGTCTCCACACAAGGGCGTTTGCATTTGGAGGAAGCATTTGGGTCCGAACATGTGTCAGGACAGGCGCTGCCACAGAGCTCATATTGGCTGTTTGCTGGACATTTGGCAGCTTTAGTGAGAAAAAAAGAATAATGTAATTAGTAATTCTAACAGTTAATGAAAAATAAATGTCGCTTAATTAAATTGTTAACTTAGTTAAATTACTCACGACATTGTGCCTTCTTCCTCCACTCTTGAACCTGGACCCCAGCAATCTGACAAGCTTCAGCATAAGCCTCCACTGCACTGCAGAGGAAATGTCGCAGACCACCTCCCATGCATAAATCATATTTACAGTCCTCTATGTATGGTAGTGGGTCAATGATTTTATGACATTTGCTAAATAGGTCAAGTGCAATGATGCCACAAAACAAGTCACTCTCCCATGTTTTCATCAGGCTGCTTTCACAGTTATCCAACCCATCTGTACAGCCATCTCTGCACTGAGCTTCCCCAAGCCCTGGCACCTTCCAGCTCCTACCAAAGGCCAGAGCTCCACCTGCCTGTGCGCCAGAGGGTGTGGTGAAGTCGTCACTGGGATTTCCATTGAAGTTACCGCACAGTCCACAAGTCTTACTAGCATAACTGCTGCACAAAGTGACCACAAGCCGTTGTTCCCAATCATAACGGACTGTCAGACCAAAATCGGTCTCAATGAGCACAGAGCTTCCGCTCTTATGCATTCTCAGTTTGTCATTATTCAAGGTTACTGGCAAACTCCACAGAATATTGTCAATCTGCCCAAATGAAAGATGAAAAGAATTATTTACTACACTGCATTTTGATAAATATTATTTTGAAATAATAAATAATAATAAATAATAATAATAAATAATTAAAGACAAGTCAGGATGTTTGAAAAATTAAACAGCTTTTTAGCAGTAATAAATTGGAAGGCTTACCCTCACACGCCCAGTCTCGGACCGAACTACTGTGATGGTAACATCAAACACCTTCACTGTGACCATGGCAACATATGATACCTTGAGATTTCCTCTGTGCTCATTCTGGGCGAGGATCTCAAATGCAGGGAGACTATCACCCTTGTCACAGTTTTTAGAAATGACATATGTGCAGGTACCCATGAAGTTAAAGTGTCGTCCATCAAAAGTACGGTAGTGAGGATCTCCCACTGCCCAGCATGTTCCAGGATTTTTTTTTACTGGAACACAGGAGGGACGGCCATCCTTCATCTCACACATCTCATTGACCCTGCAGGTGATGCTGCTGCAGGACAGAGATGCACTTCCTGTTAAAAAAAACAAAACAATAATTACTCACATCAGTCTGCTTAATAAATGTGAAATATTACTGGTGAAGGAGTGGGGGGAATGCTAAACATCAATACTGTGTGCTGCTTACCTGGCTGCACGCACTGTCCTAGGGACCCATAACCGTTCATCTGACTGAATCCTATACTGTAGAGAGCAAAAGGCGAACCTGAGCTGGACAGGGTGTGTTTGTTGTTGGTAGGGCTTTGGTTGTAGGATATTTCTGCCCAAGAGAACTCTGATCCTTCAATCTTTTTCCACTGCACATCACGAGGCAGCTCTGTATTATCCCAACGGAGTGTTGCTGCTGCACTGGTTTGTGCTACAACTAAAGCTTTGTTTTCAAACCCAGCTAGAGCCTCAAATGAGTAGGAAAAGCAGAAACGGTCTGTGGATATTACATTCGTCAAGAAAGGGTCGTAGTACAGTAACCAGCTATGTTCCACACCATTGAAGAGCAATAGGACCTGGATGCCATGATCAGCCTGAATGGACAGCGCGTCAGGATTGTGGTACTGGATCTCTATTGTCTGCCCTGTGCTCAAACTCAAATCATCTTTACGTTGGCCATTTTGGACAGTGACACTTGTGTTCTGGGAGGCCTGAAGGTAGACACTATCAAAATTCTTCTGGAAACTCAGGGGAGGCATGACGAAGCTTGTTCCCCAGCTGCTTACTGGCAGTAGATGCTCATAAACATGGTTGCATTTTGCGAATCTCCAGGTACAAGTGTGACCACTGAAAACGGCAACAGGGTGTTTGGAGGAAACTCTGGTGCCTGAAAGTTCATATGAACTCTGAAGCTGGACACTCTCATATGGCTTGAGGTTTAATACCATTTTGCTGTTTTGATCGTAGACACGGTTCTCAAACTTGATTGCCCCTTGTGGGAAGATCTCAACTTCTTGGGCCTCTTTTCCATTTGTCACAGAGAACTCTTTAAATGTTGCATAGGGGGTTCCAGGAGGTGTAAAGATGAAATATTCTGTACCCCATTCACTGACTGGATAGATCACAGATGTATCTGCTGTGTACAGCTTGTAGTTGAAGGAGGTTACAGTCACATCTGCGGAGGCTTCAATACGCACTGTATTGGAAGACTTCGTGCTACCATACATTTCAACGCCATCGGGGAGACTGATGGTAACCACCTCTCCAGCATTTAAAGTTTTTTCTTGCTTGAAGCTTAAGGGAGGTACTTGCACTGTCACTTTAGTATTTGCCTGAATAGCAGTGATGTGGAGTTGATATTGGGGAGTGTCATAGTGCTGAAGATAATTCTGTAGGAAGGAAAGGGCAAACTCCCTCCCTGCCCATCCAGCGCTAGATGGACCTGGGAGAAGGTGAGAGAGCAGGAAAACAGCAAAAAAACACAGAGTAAGAGCTTTTCACATTCTCAGAAACGAAAAAGGCAGGCATCATCTTGTGCATGATGAAAATATGTCATAAAAGCGTCAGGAAATTAATGAGACAGTTTTTGCCAAAGCAGTCAAAGGATTCTCAGGCTGGCAATACAAAAACACGGCTTGAGAGTTCTTGGATAGCATACACATTACAAAGAAACAATATGACACCAAAGAGAGAGCGGCTGAAAAATGCCTCCATTTCAAAGTTACAAAGGCTGGGATGAATGCTACTCTATAATGAATGGATAGCTTCTTTCCTTGATAACAATTGTCAGAGATTTAGACGAAGGAATAGTCACTTGACTGCTTCTCTGGAGCACTCAATAAGTCACTTGCGCAGACAATATAATTGCATAATGGAAATATTATCAATATCTGCGCTTTTGCTGTGAAAAGACCACATTCTGGGCTCAGTCAGGGCCTGAGGGATTTAGATTACACTCCTGTTTCATCCATTCAGTTTTAATAGTGCCAACTCAATAGCAGCTAAAGGTAAATGCTATTCCCAACAAAAGCAAATTTCAATTTAGATGGCTATCCTTTATGTGCCGCACTCTCAAATTCTTTACCTGTTTAACATTCTGCCTCATTCACACAAACACCTAGTGTGGTGACACAACAATGCTTTCAAATCATGAGACTGGAATCTTGGATAAATTGCTTCAAATTGAGCAAAAAAAAAAAAAAAACCCCAAAAAACCCAAAAAACAAATTGAGCAGTTTCATTCTGCAAGGTTTGTGTGGTTTGTATCCTGAGATTCTTAGTTTTCATCCATTTTACGAGGTAATTAATTTAAGGTGACTGGAATTAACACACAAAAAGAATATATAAGAATATATATATAGTTTTCTATGAACAATTGAGTGAATTGATTCTTTGCAAGAACTGAACTGATTTCCTGCTTTTATAGTAATATTTGAGCTGGCACAATGGACTTCTTTGAGAAGTAGAAAATTAATCAAGCATTCAACCACTAAAAATAATTTTTCTGTTCAGGAAAACAACTAAACTATAATTAGTAACTGTAATTTGGCATCATAGTAAAAAAACAACAACATTTTTTCAGCTGTTTTATAAGCATTTGAAAATTCATGGACAACAACAACAACAACTATATTTTAGAATTAAAAATATAATTGAAATCTACGTGGACACACATCTCGAATTGAGTTGAAGAAAAGAACAAATGTATCCAAGCAAAATGAAGAATGACCAAATATACTTACAGCTGAGTAAAGCTGCCAAAGCGCAAAGTATCAACAGGGCTCCCATGGCTGAAGGAAAGAAATTCTTGTTTTAATTGCTGAAAGTTTTCTGAGTTATATTATTTAACCAGCCTGAATCTTAAAGAGCCCAATGCTTACCTGCTTCGAGCAATGCTTGGGATGATAGGTCTTTCACCTCGATCTTTTTATAGCCTAATGGGCAAAAGCAACAACCAATAAAAAAAACACGAAATGTCCACAACTCTATCAAAACAATACCCTTCCTCTAAAACAAATTTAGGCAGAACTTGGTTGACTTGCTGTTTGTTAATATGGGTGTGACGTCTAATACAAACTATAGGCCCATGTATGGAATGAATCATTTATATTTTACTGTGTGAGCACACTTTGGTATCTGTCAAGAATTCTTAGATGTTTTTAATGGTCTCTGATAAACTTTTATTAAAAAAGAAAGAAAGAAAGAAAAAAAAGTATGTTTTTTTTAAGTAACTCTTGTTCTCATTTTCTCTTACATAAATAATAAAACATAAAGCTTGACCCCATTTTACAAGTTTTCATCAAAATAAAATCTAGTGACACTCAATATCTAAACACTGAGAGATATAGGCTAATTTTATTATCAGCTGATATCCAGTTGTATATTCTGGTGTAACCAAACAATATAATCTGTTTTAGATTAGGAAAGGCACGAACCTGATAAGGCCAAAATCACTGCTTACCTTCAAAGTTACTCAGATCTCTTGATAATAGAACAACTTTGAACAATACAAAAGTACAGACAGTGTTTATATACTATTTTTTATTTTATTTTAATGTTGATTTCTGATGTTACAGTTGCTTTCTTATTTTTTACTCAGTTTATGTCTATAACAATGATCATAATCATCATCACAATGGCCAGAACATAAAGTGCAGTAACTGGCAATGATTCTTTCACATTGCTGTGGAGGAACCTTGTCCCACTGCTATCTGCTAAACTGTTGAAATCCAGCCATATGGGAGCATTTTCAAGCATTAACTGACAAAGCATTGTGATAGGATTTCAGTCCGGACTTTGACTGGGCCACTCCAAAACCTACATTTTATGTTTTTCAGAAGTGGACTGGCTTTTGTTTCAGATCAATGTCCTGCTGCATAGCCCAAGGGTGCTTCAAGGCACTAAATAAAGACTGGACACTACTTCAGGATTTTCTCATAGACTACAGAGTTCATAGTTCCATCAATTACGACAAAGCACCCAGATCCTGAAGAAGCAAAGTAGCCCCAGAACATCCATATTACTAACACATTTTTTATGAATTGCTGTGTTAGTTTTACATCAGATATAACAGGACTTAAACCTTCTGAAAAGTTCAGTGTTTGTCTCATCAATCCACAGAATATTGTTCTAAAAGTCTTGTGGATCATCAAGATCACTGGAGTCTCAAAGCCTTGTAAATGGCCTTGCAACCCTTGATACATGTCAGTGACTTTGTTTTGTTTTTTCAGTTCATAGGATAATGTGTCCCTTTTTGAGCTCTTTTAACCTACTTCACTTTGTCAAACAGGCTCTATTTAAATGATTTATTGATTTCACATATCTGGCAGTAATAGGTGTGGCTAGTGAAAATTTTACAATTACTTTTTCGCACAGGGGCATATAGGTTTGGATAGCTTTTTTTTTTTTTTTACATTATTAAATAAAGTCAACATTTAAAAACTGCATTTTCAACTAACATCAAAATTTGTTTTTATAAAATGTGACAAACCAAACAAAAAACAGATCATGGGCAAATACTTTTTTATTGCGGCACTGTATTTTTTATTAAGATAAGCAGCTAAGAACACTTTTTCTTCATTTCTCAAATGAGACGTTCTGACCATGTCCAAACTGCTTCTGTCCACGACACCGTATACTTTAAGGAAGTTTCTCATGAATGATGTGTTCTTTGTAAAGCTTGCAGATTGGGTGGATGATCCCATGGAACTGAGTCAACAATTATTAAACTAACATTACTGTAATATGGATATAGCTGGGCGAAATGGGAGGTTTCTGTTGGTTTTGTGTGTCACTCAAAGAATAACAGTGGGCAGTGAAGGGTGCAACAATTATATGTGATAGAGCAAAAGTAAATATAACTCAGAGCTCAAAAGTGTACAGTAGAGTTTGTTAAAAAAAAATCTAATACTCAAATATTTAATTGGTGATCAGGAGGTCTTGGGCAGGGTCAGAGAAAGCCTTGTTTCGTTATTATAGACATATTGTTGGACTGGGTATAGGTGCGCCCTCACTGTTTTTTCTTCTTTTTCAATAGACCTGTTTTAACACTACTGACAGGTCCTCTTTTTTGATAAATGTCTCGGGGTTCAACTGGTAACAGTAATTCCAATATTGTGTCAATATTAGATTATGGCAGACTACAAAGACATTCAGTGCATATGGCATCCAGTTTTGCTGCTATAAAAATGTTATTATGCTATTATATTAAGTAGGTAATATGATATGATTGTCGTGGAAAACAAAACATACCAGGTTGGAAAGTCATGAATCAATCAATCAATCAATCTTTATTTATAAAGCACTTTTCATACAGAGAAAATGTAGCACAAAGTGCTTTACATAGTTAAAAGCAGCCCACCCCACCCTCCAACTCACTCCCCACACTGTCAATACACATATATCCCCCCACCCACACACACATACACACACGCGCACACTTAAAGAGTAAAAATTGGGCTGGGCTCGCATGAGCCAAGTGAGGAAACACTATAACAGGGAGCCGTCTGCACCGGGAAAGTCATGAAGGAACCAGACCTGACAGAACTGAGGATTGAGGTACTTAGGATTTCTGGAGACACTACAGTCTTGGGACCTCTGATTAATCCTTCTTGACACCAAACTATTTGAGCAATGGGTTGCAAAAGTTGTTTTTTGTTTGTTTGCTTGGTTTTTTTTAAAGCTTACATGTTTTTTATACCTTTTTATGTGTTTGAAATTTGGCCAGTTTTGACCTCATAAGTGGTCTATACTGAATATAAAACTACAGAGCTAATTAACATGTTGTCCACTTGTCCACAAAAAATATACACAGACATGATATGTCTGGTTCAGTTTTACAATTTCCTGAACCCCTGATTTTACCTCTATTTAACACATTGATGGATCTAAAATCCATCAAACTAGAGACAAATTTGACCAACAACAGCATCAGCGGGCAAAATTTAGTAGTACCTGTGCAAGAGTATAAAATATAATTTTTAAAAATGTTTTTGATTGAAAAGTCATCAAATTTCAGGCTGGAAGAATGACATTTAGGGTGTCTATGAAGGTTCTCAATGGTCCAGGTCATCTGCGGTTATGTAGCTTGGAAAGAAAAGCGTCTGTATTTCTTTAAGTTGCTTGAAGACGTTTCACCTCTCATCCGAGAAGCTTCTTCGGTTCTAAGTTCAAATGGTGGAGAGTCCCAGATTTAAGCCCTGTAGGAGTGTCCCCTAAGAAGGACATAGACCCCTATTGATCCTCTACCCAATCACACGAGCCAAGGTGTGAAAACGTATGAAGGTCACATTCAGCCAGGGTTTCAGGTGAACTCATTGTGAAACCTGGCCCCAGCCTATCATGCAATTTCCTGAGGTCAGATGGCCCAGGATGTGAGTGGGTGTTAAGGCATCTGGGAAGGGTTCTCAAAACTGGATTATAGATGGCAGACAGTTGGTGTCTTAAGCCACCGCCTCGGTTCAAAGATGGTCGTTCACAGTAGACACAGATGGCTTCTTTCACTTCTCTTTCAAACCATCTGTCCTCTCTGTCCAAAATATGAACATTGCCATCCACGAAAGAGTGACCTTTGTCCTTTAGATGCAGATAGACCGCCGAGTCTTGTTCCGCCAAGGCGACTCTTCTATGTTGTGCCATGCGTTTACAAAGTGGGTCTTTAGTCTTTCTTCAATGTACAGGTCTAAGCAATCCTCATTACACTGAACAGCATATACTACGTTGTTAAGTTTGTGTTTAGGAATTCTGTCTTTGGGATGAACCAGTATTTGTCTGAGTGTGTGAGTGTGTGGCTGGGTGTGAAGTACACTGGGATGTCGTGCTTGGAGAAGAATCTCCTGAGTTTTTCTGATAAACCGGCTACATAGGGGATGACAATGTTGTTGCGTTTGTCTTTCTGATCCTCCCTAGTTGGTGTCTGATCTCCACCATTTGACCTTAGAACTGAAAAAGCTTCTTGGATGAGAGGTTATTTAGGGTATGTTTACTAATGTCAAATGTCAAAACATGTTTCACCATTGAAGGGTTAAATATGTTTAGCAGCTAGGATAACAGAAAGTATTGCTGTTGTTTTGACTTGTTTTGCTATGACTATTTGCATATTACCATACCAGCACTGACTATAACAACTACTACCCAGAGTTGGGCAGGTTTCATACAACAACCATGCAGTCACGAAACTTTACTGGTGTGCAGCCAAAGAAGCTTGTTTGAAGATTGGTGTGGTCTGAGTCAATTGATTGCAGAATGTCAACATGTGGATGGACGTTGAAGCCGGCATGTGTTCCCAACACAGAATAAAAGTTAGTTCGCTGATATCAAAATCCCCCCAAATAAGGCTCTGTATAGGTATGGAGCAATACGTGTACAGTGCCTTAATTTCAGGTGGCTGTGGCTCAGGTGGTAGTGTGGGTTGTCTACCGATTGGAAGGTTGGTGGATCAATCCCCATTCCATCCTATAGTCTATCTGTTAAAGTATCCATGGGAAAGATATTGAACCCTGAGTCTCCCTCGATGCATCCAGGTGTGTGTGTGTGTGAGTGATTAGATCAGTGAGAATTATAGTAGAAAGTCCTTTGAGGGTTCAAACTGAGTTGAATGATTTCATATAAATACCAGTCAATTTTGGTCATGGACTAATTGACGATCCATGCAAGACAATTTAAAACGATGGCAAATCTTTTAGAGAGATTCACTCCACATGGAGCTCCTGTGAGGGGCATCAGATTTCAGTTAAATGAGACAACATTCACAGTAATATGTTTTAACTTTAAAATGATGGTTTACAATTTAAAAAAGCATCTTTGTTTAGTGAAAAACCTTAGCACACATTTAGAAATAATCTCATTCTATGCTAACAAGCCTGTAAATACATACAGCAACATATGTTTTCTGTACCATTGCTTTAAAAAAGTCCCTGTTTCTGCTGATCCAGCCAAAAACACCATGTACCTGAGTTTTTAAAATCAGAAATGTGACATAACGAGTTGCAAAAGTCTTTATAAAAGGCACCACGGTTTCATCTGTATTCCTGTGGCATGGCCGGCCGTACATGCGTCCAGTGCGGAGGTAATTTGACGCGCCACAGCACAAACGGCCCTGATGCACATAATAGTGTAAATATCACGCTCCACACCACTGTTACAACGATGTTGCAATTCAGAACTACTCACCAACAGGATATCACATACTGTGCTGTCATGCTGTGACACGTTGTATTCATCTTATCCTCCCCCACAAATGTCATTTCAGTTCTGTCCAGGATATACTACCTCGCTGCGGGAACTCTCAAATCCTTCAGCAAGATGACCATTTCTCAGCTGAAAGTCATCACATCTGTTTCCACACAAGAGGCCTGAGACTGAGATGGTTAACTTGAGGTTAACTTAGTGGGTGGATGACAAGTCAATTTTGACCTCAAATAGTGTGAAAAGTCTGCAGCTAAACAAATAGTGTGAAAAGTCTGCAGCTAAACAAATAGTGTGAAAAGTCTGCAGCTAAACAAATAGTGTAATTTATATCCTCCATTGTCAAATGGCAGACTGTGTTCCTCTCTGTTTATTGGAAAGCAGAGAGATCAGTTCATGCTTGCATTCTTAATTCATAAACACTGTTTTACTTATTGTATTTTCCTGAGTCACCGCCAATAGAAACCTAAAGTGAAATATTACTGTGTTTATTGTGAAAATGTCATTGTGATCCTTTTTAAAAGGACAGAAAGAAGAACGAACTGACAGTACAGAGGTACAAACTCTACCATAAAATAGAAAAACATCAGCAACAATGGTGAAATCAAAGACATGTAACACTTGGCACACCCATTCCTTGAATCACTATCTGTGGGGCCTGTAGACCACGCCTCTGCTACAGTTACACTATAGGCAGTTTTCTGAGAGTAGAAGTGGCCACAAAGGTCCTTTTGCCCCTAGTGTATTTCAGAAACGCGTACACATTGGCCATCACTGTGGGCGTAGCCACGTTTAACACAGGCAGCCCTTCTTGCTTCTCCAGCTGCAGTTTGCCAGAGAGGAAAGGCTCAGTGGACACAACAGGACGGTGGACCTCACTGAGCTCATAGCGGCTATTCTTAGAGCATGACATACCTAGGAGGGAGACAAGTCTTACATCAGCAGCCTTGCTGAGCTGATTTACACAGCGTATATCTCATTAAACGAATTTTTAAATCTGATTTACATAATATTGCTTTTACTTTATACATACGCTCCATCTAAAGGGCCCTTATCTCTGACCATTCTCTTTAGCACAGCTTTTCCAACTCAGTACAAGGCAGGGTCAAGGCGCACAGTGTTAGATGTGAAATGGATAAGTCTTGTGAAAATTGATCATTTTCTATTTAAATTTAAAGGGTTATAAAATACTGTTTAATTTGGTTTAAATAATGAGGGTTTCTGTTAATTATACCAACTGGGGCAGTAGATATCCCAGGATGACATAAAATACATATTAAATGATGAATATAGGTATGAGTGGCATTTGTCACTCCCTCTGTTACTATTAACATCATAATGATTATGGGCAATTGCTATTGTCCCTCATAAAGTCTGCATGACTGCTACATGCATAAAATGTTCATAAATGCCTGCACATCAATAAAAGGGCCCTCTAAAGCTCTCGGGGTAAATATATCTTTAACTGAGAAAAAGAATGATTAACCATTTACTCAGCATAGAAAGCGTCACATCCTTACCAACAGTTGCTCTTCAGACAGAATTATAAAGATCTAAGCAGCTAAGCAGCGCCTGTGCTTATCAACAGGAATTTACTACAATCATGGAAGTAAGTAATGGGATTTAACACATGGCGCTCTGCACATGGCTGTGATTCAACAACATTCCGCACTGTCTTCAAAAAGCTTCTGTGTGTGTCTCATAGGGACATGAAGCAGAACTGTGGGTACAAACTAGAGCACCTCAGACAAGCTTTTCATTGGGTGACCATGTTCTCTGAAAAAACAAAGACTGCAGAGCTGCAACTGCTGTGTTTGGATGTGAGGACCAAATGATGAACTCCATCAGCTTTAAGTCCAAATACATTTGAATTATGAGAGATTAAGGTGCGCTGTAGGCATTTACATGGCCTGACTGGAGACTATGATAAAGGCCTATAAACCTAGATGTGCCAGCTGTGTGCATCCAGCTGATCTGGATGTGCACAGTTCTCTAGGCTCTGGGTAAAAAAACCCCACAATCTTAGAAGCAGGCCTGAACACAGTCTTATTTTATTTAATTAATTAATTAATGTTTTTTACAGCTGAGTCACCATTCTTGCAGTGGTCGGTGGGCCTTGCTTATTTCAAGTACTGGTGTATGAATAGCTAATGTCAGGCTACTCACATGACACAGTGAGGAGCACAATGACACACAGGTGTAGTAGCTGAATTGAGGAATTCATAGGCCATTAAAAAAGTGACAGTCGTGAATTGTATAATACTTTATTACACTGATCATTTAAATGGTTCTATGTCTTTTATAATCAATAATTTAAGCAATTTATCAGGCTGTTGGTGTTCATTCAGAGGTTAGCCAACTCCTAGTGCAAATATGCGGGCGTGCTAAACTTTGACAAGAGGAAAATGATCTAGGATTGTGTGAAAAGGCCACAGTGCACAACAGAGAACTACATCATAGAGGAGTGAAATATTAGACTTTTACTGTTAACATTTGTTCTTCTTTTGTTTGTTTGCATTTTTTGGTTTTAGTTCAGTTTGGCTTCAGTCTCACTTCTAGAGTAGGCTTGTTCATTTTAATCTTTAAGATTTGGACTTAAGTTTACTAAAATGCCCCCTTCACACTCCCTCCCACCATGTTTATTTTTCTGTTTAGCTTTAGTAAAGTATATGTCATGTAAAATATCAGTTGTCTGCTACAGGACATGAATGCATCATGTTGAGGGTAACCGAGTCACCGCCTTTAATTAATTGAATGATTTTAAGGAAATCCTGGATGTGAATTTTATAAATTTGCAGACAGATCTGCCTTACATGAATACGTTTGCCCAGTGCTGCTATCAAAACAGGCACACCTACTTTCTAAGAAAGCATGTCTGCAAGTGTACATGAACCATGACATTCAAATGCCTTCCTATTAAATATACTGGGCTCCATCCCCGTGCCGCTTTAGGTTTGGAGTGGCAACCTAAAACAAATGTAATAAGCTTACCTCCCAATTCTTACTAAATGAAAGAATAGGTTCCACAGCATGACATAAACAGCTATCTTCCCATGTGGACGCCATCGCTTCAACCTTCACGTGTTCTCTATAGTGGAAGCAGCCACAGTTTTCTGGACTGACAGTGAGTTCTCCCTGTGTTTAGCGCCATCCCTCTTATTTTTTTCAGCACAGGCAGAGGCAGAAATCATGTTGTTATTGGAACAGGAGGGACAGAATGGGTCTGCAGCGGTACACAGCAACATCAGTAACTTAGGGCGGGAAGACAGGAAAAGTTGTAAAGGTTAGGGTTGGCCAGTGATGCATTAGTACCATCTAGTGGCTCACAGGCATCTAAAAAGGTTGTGGCCTTAATACCAATAAGTCACTGCACATTTAATTTACACAAACATTTCCAGCGTGTCATAAATACACAAGAAAATTAACTTTACATCAGGTGCCTACAGGCATACATCTGATTTGTGTGCAAATAATGCTCAAAATTCTCTTTTCCTCTTCTGTCCTGATCAATATCAATATCAGCGTATCCAGAACACAATGAAACTTTATGTGCTTTTAGAGGCATCTGCAGTCTCTCCATATTTCATTTGGTGTGCAATGATGCTGAACTACAAACAGCACAGTTACAAATTGTAGAGGATATTAATTCAATTCAATTGCACAGCAGAGCTGGGAGCACATTAACACTCACAGCAGAATCCGAGACTCCTCCAGGCATAAACTGTAGCCTTATGGGAAAAGCAGACAGAAGAATAATCTGCCAGGGAGAGAGAGACAGCGCAGACTGGAGACCTCCATGAAGACACAGGTCACTGATGCAGTGCTTGTTAAAGCTGGAGGGGTCCACTTTGCCATGACAGTGTTTGAATGGTCCATTAACTTCCAGAATTTTCCCGCAAGCCTCTGGGTCAGAGGAGTGGACCAGACGCTCAGATGAACACTTTAGACAACTTTCTCCTATATTGTCTTGCTCAGCCCTCTTCTTCAAAGCGTTCCAAAATGGCCGAGATGGAGATGCTTCAGTGTGCCATTTGCTATGAGGTCACGAAGGTCACAGTCAGGGTTACCACACAGGCCACCAGTAGCATTAGCATATTTTCTGCAGAGATGAATGCCAACTGTTTCCTCCATGATAAAAACAAAATCCAAAGTCAATGTCCTTATAAAGTTCAAGTGCAAGTGTGCGGCTATAATGAGAAGGCCAGTGCAGTGGGGCTGAAGTGACAGGGCAAATTCCTGTTGGTGTAATCAACCTGTAGGGGGAGCCATCTGAAAGGAAGTGCAGAGAAACTTTTACGGAAAGGTAACCTTCCTGTTCATTTGTTTACAACTTATAATGGTACTCACCTCTGTCCATGCTCAGCCAGTAACTTGACTGACAGGTACTGTGCAACTTAAAGTCATTCAAAGGAGATTATGTGATTACCACCGTGCCAACTTGTTTCTTTATAGAATCCAAAGAGTAATCAAAGCTTTGTGCAATGGAGTCATATTTATGATATTTTGTTCATCTTCCAAAAGGAAGATGCACAAAGTTCTTAAGGTCTTAAATGACACTTGTAAGGCCATCCTGATTATCTTCACTGTTGTAGAGATTTCAGTGTTTCTGTGGTGATCAAAATTATCAAATCAACTGAAATAATAAAGGCACAATAAAATAAAATGATTATTGGGACTAGAAAACTCCTGCTGACAGGCAGCACTTATGAAACTGCTGGAAAGTAAAGTTAAATGGATTAAACAAATGTGTCTGAGTTATGAGATAAAGTGCAAAAACTCTAATCACAAAAGTTAAAAAAAAAAAGTTAAGTTGGATGGCATTAAATGCAATCTTTTGTGACACATCCATTTAAAAATGTTATAGTTCCCTGTGAGCAAAGGATAAAACTGATCCTTTATCAGCTTAAAAAGCAGCACCGTTCTGCTCAGGTGGGGAAAAGATGTTAAATATACGTTTAGGGCTTTACTCGCTTTAGGTAAAAATGGCAAGATGTAAAATAAATTCAACCGTTTTTTGTTTTTTTTACAAAGTTAAAAAAGCAGCTTTATCAGAAAACAAAGTGCCACATGAAATCTGATAAAGCAGGAGTAGTGCTGCACGGTGCAGCTGACTCAACAACGGTTAAGAGCTGTCACTCAATCCAGCAGAACCAGCTATGCCTCCTTTTCCTTGCACAGCCCCAGGTATTGTCAAGGGTGTAGCTCTCTCCCTCTGGGCAACAAGCTGGCTCATAGCACACTGTGGCAATGGCAGAGCAGTTTTACTGCTCAGAGCATCCCTCAGCCTACGATTTCACCCTGATATACAGAAAACAGTGAGTCACCGTGTGCAATTGTCCAATTGTTTTCAAAACACCAAGCAAACAAGACAGCATAAAATAAAGGTTTTGTAATTTGTCACGTCATATGCAGGTGAGGCATATGCATGATTGCCCAAAACACTGAATCATGTTACTAACAGTGCATAGAAAAACTAAGGCAAGGCACAGTTCAGCTGTGGCAATAAGTGTGTTTATAGCTATAGAGCTGGAAGGTGGTAAAGTAATTAAAGGAATACAAGGTTTAGCTAAATGTGCAGCTACTCATCTCATAGCCCTGTCCACAGAACAAATGACATTGCTCAGGTGTGATGCAGTCCTTCTCACTTTGCATGTATCCAGAACTAAATTGACATTCCTCATAACAGTGACAGAGTACATCAGATAAAATAAAGCAGGACTCAGGGCATGCAGCAACACATACAGTGTAGTCAGACTCTTGCAGGCACAATAGTGCTGTGGGAGAAAAAATGGTTTGTGTACTTAGCAGAGTTGAGCTAGTCTTATACATCAACCTGCTGAGTTTATTGAACAGAGCATGACAGTTTTAGCAAATGCAACAGAGATATGTGTGCAGACCTGTTTGATGTACATGCACTGGCAGACCATACTGGGTTTATGAAAGAATAAATATACACATATACATGTGAGTCAAGATTAATCTTAATCATAGCTCTTCTCACCCTGTGTACTCTCTCAGTGTACTGCAAAACAATTCTTCTCCCATTAGGAATATTGTACACAAGTCATTTACACAGTAATGAGAACAAGGCAACCACCAAATTATCCCACAGGCGCAAGCAGTGTACTGCAGAGGTTATTAGATGTAACTGTTAAAGGAAAATTCAAATATTAAAAAGTATAAAAACAAAGCACGCTATTTTTACGAATATTTGTAACAACATTTTGTTATTTTTATGAAACTTTTCAATCATAAGTTTCTTTTGTGACCCAGCGACAGCTAAGCTGGTAGATGACAAAAAACTGGGCCGCCTTGTCCAGCATAGCTCCTGAAGTACCTGCCTCCTACAGTATTATGCTGTTATTTTTGTGCCACTATTCTGAGCGCACATAAAAAAAAATATGAGCGCAAGTAAAAAAAAAGTTTGCAGGTGCAAGTGTTGCATTTTGAGGAGAAATTTGTTTTGAGCGAAGAAAAGCTGAATTTGAGTGAACATAATTCATTGCTACGTGCAAAAATGTATTTCAGTGTTTGCTATTATCCACACACACACACAATAGCAGCCCCTCTCGCTCAATTTTTGTATTTGCGCTCGCTCGCAATGTGTTGCTCGCGCTCTCAACATTTCTGCCCGTGCGCGTTCAACTCTTTGTGTTATATTTGTGCCACAAAACCAGCCAATCACAGACTTGGATGCAAAAATATCTGATTGGCTGTTCTGGTCTCCAATTAGCTCGAAATGACGAAATGCAATATCCCAGAATCCATTTCGTCCAAAACTCAAACGAGGCAGTGGCGGAGGAACACGGAGTGGCGGAGTTTGAAATATTACTCTGTCTGGGTCACAAAATAAACTTTTAAGATATTTTCATGCGAGAATGGTGCTGTGTAAACTTCAAATACCTGCTCGATTCATCAAGACATCACATATTTCCATAAGTGCTCTAACGTTTTTGGAGATGCCTGTTACCCACCAGCTGACCGCATAGCTGGACTGGCCATTGGGCATACCAGGCATTTGCCTGGTGGGCCGATGGTGATTTTTCATTTTTATGTTTGTTTGTTTTTGTAACGGTATAAACAATGAAAGGTGGTGGATTAGCCCAGCGGTCCCCAACCTTTTTTGCGCCACGGACCGGTTTATGCCTGACAATATTTTCACGGACCGGCCTTTAAGGTGTCAAATACAACAAAATAAAACTAGTACCGGTACTGAAAAATAGAAGAGTTATTCATAACACACGTGAAAAGACCCAGGAAAACCGAGTTAACGATAAAAACGATAACAAAATAACGCTGAAAACCGATAAAAACCCTGAAAACCATACATTTCACACCTGAGCCTCAACTCTCGCGGCCCGGTACCAAACGACTCACGGACCGGTACCGGTCCGAGGCCCGGGGGTTAGGGACCGCTGCATACAGTATGACCATGACTGTGCATTCATTAGTCTGTAATGTGTTGTACGCTCCATAACCATCTTAGGAGGCACATCTTGTACCATTTGGATGTACCATGTTCTCTCACACACAGTAAAACAGACAGTCCTCATTAAGATAGAACTTTTCATAGTTGTCATAGTAAACCCAATTATTGCAGAGTTTGGCATACATTCACCACCGCTGTAGGGGGAAAAAAGGCTTGAAATACTTTGTATTTTTTATGCTAGAGGACTTGGACTCCACACAGACACGAGACTGGAGTGCAGATGGTAGACATTGTTAGATTGGGTAGGAAATCTGCATAACAAAGAGGTCCATATACTTTGCAAACAAAAAATAAACTAAAATAATTTGCTTTTACTATAAAAGTTGGGGGAAATGTTTATCTATTCACATACAGCAGCTCCAGTGTCTTGACCCACAGCTAAAAAAAAAAAAAAGATCTAACAGATCTTCTAGATACAGTTATTAAAGAAATCCACTGTTTTGTGGCAGCTTGGGATTGTCCCATTTGTATCCAGTAAACTTCCACAGAAATCTTTCATCTGATAAAGAGCCATATCTTGTGGATCCCAGCCCAAGGTGTGAATGGGTACATTTACACATTCTTGTTCAATGCTGGTTCACCGCTATCTAAGGGTCTGAGATATATCAGGTCCATCGATGCGCATCAGGTAATCCTGTGGATTAGCATTAAAGTTCTCACACAGGTCACAAGGAGGGAAGAGAAGACCTTGGAATTTAAGCTGTGAGGACATGAAACTTCTACTGTTCCGCTCAGAGGTTTATATATGCACTCATGATGAGCATAAATATCATGCCAATTTTAGCTTGACAACGACGAGGCCTATTAACATCTCATTAGTGATCATATTTTACTACCACTGATAGTTTCTTGTTGCTGACATAAAAAGGATTTGTTTAACAGCACTCATAGGATTGACTAATACTTAAAACACCAGGAAAATCCACTGAACTCAATTACGATCTAGGAAGGTGAACTGTAGAGTTACACAAGTTGAAAAGGTCTCTTGAAGCTATTTCTAAATAGAATCCAACATAATCAGTTCAAACAAAAACTGTACATAAATATGATGTTTTTCGGATGTAAACTTGTTGAATTCTGAAAGAAGAACCAAAACTGTCACCCTCAGATAAGAGGAAATTGGTTAGGATGCATAGGAACAAAACTGCCAAGGCTCAACCCTGCCACAAACCACAACGAAGTCCCTGCTCTAAAAATGGACACCTTCAAGCTTGACTGAAATTTGCAGCTCCCCACATAACCCAAATGCTTTATCAAGAATTTTTTGCTATGGTCATAAAACAACGACAATTTGGAGGAGTAAAGGTGAGACTCTAGCAACACTGAGCCAGCTTGTGGTAGCATCATACTCTGTGGCTGTTTTGCTGCCATTGCTACTGGTAGATTGCACAAAGTAGATGGAATAATGAAGGAAGCATACTACCTCTAAAGTCTTTAACTTGACCTTAAATAAACAGCTAGACGCCTGAAACTTGAACACAGTTGGGTGTTCCAGCAGGGCAGTGATCCTAAAAACACATCAAAACTGGTTTTGGAAAGGATAAAGGAGGCTAACATTAAGCTTTTCGAATAGCCTTCCCAAAGCCCTGACCTCAACCCTATTGAAAATTTATGGACTATGCTTAAAAGCCGGGTCCATGCCAGGAAACCAAATGATTTAAATATTTGGTTGGTTTTTAGTCTCAAAGCCATAAGACTTGTAAAATAAAACAACAACAAAAACAGTGCTTTTCCTCAAAAATTGTTAAGGACTTGAAGATGATTCTCCATTTTAGGATTCTGGTTCCAAGATTATGGCAAAAATTGTCCAGGATGAAGAGGAATATGCAAGTTTAATCAGTATTTTGCAACAGACTGCAAAGAGATGCCTTTATTGCAAGGAAAAGCTTTTGCCCTGGCTTTGGTTGAACACTGCACATGAGACAACAAGATTTCAGTGCCAATTAAAAGACCCTTTGGCACTTTTAATCACCCACGGGAGGGTAAAATCCACAATCAGTCTTATCAGTGCCATTAAATGAAATTATGCCATCTGAAGATCTATGTAATATATCTCCACAGAAACCACACAGGGCAATGCTCATGATGCTTCCGAGATAATGCAGAGCTAAACCAAAAGTGATGTCTAAAAGAACTAAATATATTTAGATATAGTTTGAGTGGCCCATTGCATGCCCAGCATTGCTTATTCGAATGTGATCGTTATTTTTAACTATGGCAATATTAAAGACCCTGATGGTGTTCTGCATGTTGTGGAGGGAGAGAGTGACACCATACTATACCACTTTGTCAATCCTACTGAAGTATTGTTGGTGACCATGTCCATCTGTTAATGTCCACTGTGTACCCATCTGATGGTTGCTTCCAGTCGAATAATAGGCCATGACACAAACCTCAATTCATGTTAAACTGGAGTCTTGTCTTGTGTCTTGTGCGCTCACTGAACTCAAATGGTGTCCAAAATCATCAGATCTCAAACCAACAGAGCAAATTTGGGATGTGGTGAAATGAGATATTTTGCATCACGATGATTTACATCGTCATTTCCAGCAACTGCGTGTGCGATGATATTATGTCAATATAGACCAATGTCTAATGTAGATACAGTCTCTGTGGAGGATATATATCTCTTCCATTAAACACGAAATAGAAAGATACTGCACGCAGAGCATGATTCATCTGAGTGGTTTACCACATGTGTCAAGGCTCGTTTTTATTTTTACATTTCATAGAGTTTAAAATTTTCATGCAACACAAATTAACGAAGTCACCATAAAGTTAGCACGCCACTATAGATCTATCAGTAACAACAGCTGTTTTGCATACACCTACATCAGTGGGTCAACTGGTTTTAAATGTTATCTGTTCACTGTGCTCATGCAGTGTCCTAGCATCAGGATATGTTCGTGAAGAGAACTAGAGAATGAATTTACCACCAGATTAGAATCTTCTGCGTTAACGTATTGATAATGTCAGTTTAAGTCGTTCCACTGAAATCTTACAAATACTTAATCTGGCATGTATATTCTACAGAAGGTGGGGAGGGCTGTTGTCCGTTCTACTTTCTGAAGTAAACATGTTGATCAGAACTGTCACCAGTTCTGCTGATTTTATCTTAAGTCATAACTGGGATGAAGTTTAAAGCACTACAAATAAGAAGCACATTCCTCTGCCAAGTGCAGGTGATGATGTGCAGAGTTGACACTAGTCACTGCCAACAGGAAACTGGAACTTATTCTTGTTGTTCAACATTGGAGGGAGAAGGTACAGGCAATCCCCAGGTGCATGCAAAGTCAAATAACAATGCCCACAGCTTTTTGAGAGGTTATCTTTGAGCCACAGAAGCTTGAGCTGCTTTGGGTGTAAATATGGTGACCATATCTTTACAAATTAAATGTGAGACATAGAGTATGCCTGTGGGACATGATTTTAACAGTAATGGTTCTGCTTTTTGATATACAACACATGCAATGTGTGCAGATTGTTTCATGCATCAAATAGCATGAGAAGGTCATATATATATATATATATATATATATATATACATACATACACACACGTGTATATGTGTGTGTGTTTTGAAGTGTTCCAGTTTCATTGCTAAGTTAACAGAACAAGTAGAAAAAAATGGAAGCTAAAGTTTGTTCTTGTGGTTTTATGTGATAGTCTCACATAAGTCTATCACCTGTTTTCAGCATAGTGACAATCAGAGATGGGCAGTAGCGCGTTACTGTAATCCAATTACTTCTTTCAAGTAATGAGTAAAGTAAGGGATTACTATTGCAAAAAATTTAATTAGATTACTGTTACTTTCCCGTAAGCACGCTGCGTTACTGCGTTACTAAAACCGTGATTTTTTTGCGAGTGTCTCATGACAATGACGTAAGCGAGTGCGACGTTTGTGGCGACAGCTGTGTGCAGATCAACAATGGATAATATATCGAGTGCGGGAGAGAGTATGAGCGTGCAGCGTTTAAAGCGTGGAAGTACTGACCTTACTTTGACTTTGATTCCGTGGGAAGAAAACTTCTCTTTACAGCGAAAAAAACCCCTTAACTTCCGAGCAAGCACCGAGTGCGCTACCACGGAATAGAGCTGGGCGATATGAGATTTTTTCATATCACGATATGTTTTTTTCATTTCAGGCGATAACGATATCTATCACGATATAAGCCAAATAACTATATTTGTAAGATTTAAATGTGCCGTTGCTCACAAGTAAAATGTGAAATAATCAGCAGCTTGTTTTTATTTAAATATTTATTTCCCATAATAAGTTCAACAGGGTAGATGTACTTAAGGAACATGAGACTTTTTCAGATAAATAAAGGCAAATATTGCAAACTACACAAAAGGCAGCCGCTAAAGCGTTTAAGTTTCAAAATAGGACAAACGAAACAGACTACTAAATTGTCAATTCCACTTAGAAACAAAATATTAATTCTAAAAATAAATCTTAGTTTGTTTTACAGAAGAACAGACAAAACTGACTAACTTTTGTCAATATCAAATAAACTGAGAACTAAAAGGAAATTCTCAATCTCTCCTTGTTGTATAGCTTAGCTTTTCAAACAGTTTTAACAGTTACTTTAGTCTGACAAAATGACGAATTAGCGCTTCCAGTCAGAGACTGAGGCTACGTCCACACGTACACGGGTATTTTTGAAAACGGAGATTTTCCGTTTTCGTTTTAAAAAATAATCCCGTCCACACATAAAGGCAGAAATGAAGGAAAACGCTGCTATGAACATGCCAAAGCAGCAGGTGGCGCTAGATTCCTAACCGTGCCTAAATGTTGGCCAATCAGAAGTCTAGAAGCCTCGGTGGGAAAAAGTAAACAAAGCTGGGGCATAGAAGCAGAACCGAGTCGTATGTGTGGAGGGACAGTAACTGTGTGTATATGTAAGCATTTAAACACTGCAGAGAGTAGAATTAACAGTATTGTAGAAATTCATTTCACCGAAACAATAACGTGGCGCACAGTGTGACGCATGCACCAGTTTATTGTATTTCCAGACTTGCTTTCGGCACAATTTACAGTGCACGCTACTCTGTTTTTTGTCAGACTTGAAATAGCCGAAATACCTTCACACTACGGAACTTCTATGGCTCTTCCGTTTGACAATCTCTCCGGCATTGGAACCATCATCTGTTTTCTCTTCGGTCACGCTCGGTTGATTTTTCTAGTCGGCACACTCATTTCCTCCATTATGCGCTGGCTCCATTACCCGCTGGCTGCTTCCCAAACAAACACACGTGCGGCTTGGCACTTGTGCTGTATGTAACAAGTCACACGACGTGACGCTGCAGCTGTGATTGGTTCGGCTCTGCGCTACTTAATTTGGATTGGCTGACCTTTTTTTTTTTTTTTTTTTTTGAGGACAAGAGCGGCGAGGTCTATCGCGATAGCTTAATTTCTCTATCGAGTAAAAGTTATATCGCGATACATATCGTTATCGTTCTATCGCCCAGCTCTACCACGGAATGGGAAATTCACAGACAAACTCGCGGATTCTTCCACTGACCACTGCGGCACACCTGCACCAAGGCAAACATCCGCCTGCTATACAGGTGAAAATAGAGCAACAGGAGTCTTTGATTTTTTTTTAAATTTCTGCTGTGTTTCACTTGCATTTATTTGAAAGACTGAGTGTAAACACAAAAATAATATTTTATTTTATGTGCTGGAATGTGCAGAAAATAGGTTTAAATGTTAAACAAATTTCTTCCAGTCAGAGAATGTTGCATATAATTACATTTTTGCTTGATACATAAAGTTAAAAGATAAAAACTAATAAACCAAGTTTTAAAAAGACAACTGTCTAAAGTCAGTATTGACCTATGAGAAAAAGAGGCAATCACATGAAGAGCACTGTCGTAAAGGGAGACAGGATTAAAGATCTGCATGATCCCAGCAGTTTAAGGACACTAATGTGAGACCTGAGCTAGTGATCACCATTGAGCTGGCAGCAGTCTAGTTAGGAAAGTGAGCACTAATAGGATAGTTAGTCCTGCAGGAGGACACGTCACGAAGTAAGCTGTTGTTGCAACCGGTCCAGAGACAAAATGCTAACAGGGCTGTGACAGGCCACGGAGAAATGTCACACTGGGAATGTGGTAGAAGTCATAGTTGGTCATTCCCTTTGGCAATGACAGGCTGCAGGGTCATTATGAGGGGAGAAGAATAAACAGAAAACTCACTACCAATAGCTACTGGCTTCTGACAGGCCTGCAGAGGAGAACATAAAATTGAATTACACTTTAGATTCAATAATAAACATTTGAATATGCTCCTGCATCCCAGCTGCAGGAAACATGCACATGGAGGAAACAATAACACGATTAAGAAACAAAGATGAACTACCCTGACAGCAGCAGATGATTTTATGAGCACAAACAACACACTGGCGCTAATGTGATCACTGTACTCCTATTCACTTGGAGCACCGAGCAAGTTTCACAATCTGCATAGCAAGTCAAGTTGTAGAACAGATAAGATAAGTGGTGTCAAATTTCCACAAGCTCAGCAGCCAATGACGAAGTTTGTTGGCTGACTACACCTGTATTAATGTGCACACACTCTGGCAGTTTCCATGATAACAAGGATCTTGGAGAGCGAGCAACAACATACCAGCAGAGTATCGAAACAACTGAACAACTCATTTAAATGTAAGTTCACCTCGCAGCCAATATTCTACCTGAGTTTTGCTTACTGAAACTGCACATTTGTTCCCTACATGTTAGCTCCCTGCATACTTTTGTACTGTATGCCTTTTTATTGCAAATAGCTGGGAAACGTAATGAAACTCAAACTGTTGCTATTATTTTATTTTTTTAGCATTATTATGGTAAGAAATGCAAACTGCTTATCGGTGTGGTGGCTCTGTTTTTAAAGTACAAGTCAAGCGTATAAAACAAAGCGTTCTCATCGGGACACCAGTTAATACGACTTCCCTTTCTTTTCTTTTTTAAAATATCACTTTACTTTTTTTTTTCTTTTTTTTTTAATTTCTGAGGGAACTGGTCATTCAAATCTAGACAAATGACTCAAGGGAGGCAACAGAAGTGTAAGCAAAACAGCTACTGCAAGCTAAACCTTAAGTAAACGAAGCACTAGCCTGCTAAAAATAAAAACAACAGGCAGACTGTAACTGTTCGCACAAGCGACCTTTGAATGATTGTTAAGTACAGCCGAGCACGATCAAACCAGGTGGCGCCAACTGGTGCGAAAGTACAAAGTGAATTTAAACACATTGAGATATTAGCGATTTTCCTTTAAAAAACAAAACAATAAAGCTTATGCAACATACAACTGGACGAGGAAAAGCTTAGATTCAGGCTGAGCTAACACACCTGTGCTTGGTGCAGTGGCGCGCGCGAGACTGTCAATCAGCCGCGCGCGTGTGGTCGCAATCAGTGGCTGAATAACTCCGAGCCAACTAACTGTCTGATCATAAGTGCTGTAAGTGTTTTGTTTTCGCTCCCCTCCCGTTGCAGCTTTTAGTTTCAGTTTAAACAAAACCATCATTACCAAACCGGGGGCAAGTTCTTCTTTGCCACATTACGTTTAACCCCCACTCGTTTTCAGGAAACTCACTTCTTGACAGCTCTGAGGAACAAGAACAAGAGAGGCGAAGGTGCTTTCCGCCAACTAAAACTCCAAGTGTTCAGCTAGTAGTTTAGCTCTAAATGAGTTGACAGTGAATCCCCCTTGTAGGTCAGGGAGACGGAGAGAGAAAAGAAGAAGCTTGCCCTGATCGTGGCCTACACAGCAGAAAAGGGTTTCCTGTTACACACTCGGCCCCCGCGATTTACTCATCTGATCGGTAGACGTCTGCCGTGAGTCCGCCACTTTAAGGGATACACAAGGATATTATTACAAAAACCGCTCCATATTCCACAGTCGGAGTGTGTGTTTTGAAATGGTCTGTCTCTCGCATTGGTAGGTCACTGGATTTTTAAACGTTTCACAAGGTGCGATTTTTAGTATTCAAATGCTACAGGAAATCAGCCAGCTTCAGTCTTATTGTCTTTGCTAAGTTCGTGTAGATTGTTGTATACCTGTCATTTTAATTATTATTATTTCTTTTGTTTTTATTTTTTTAGATGTTGATTGAGACATACTTGATTCTTAACAGTAGCTGATCACGCAGTGAGTCAGCATCAGTACTGTAATTTTATCATCAGTTCAAATCAGCAGGCTTCTTCCATAGAGAAACAGGTGCTTTTCAAAAAAAAGAAAGTTTGATTTCTTTTTTCCTTTCTTGGGACACTTCAGCACCCCTTACCTCACTTTCTCTGTGTGCTGCTTTCATACCAGTGCGAGTGAGTCTGTTTTTTGTCTTAAAAATTAATCTGCAAACAAATAACAGTGTCTTTTCCCCACTGTTCTTAATCAGGTTGCTTGCAGGGCTTGTCAGAGGTAGAGCACAGGTATCAAATCTTGATCTTGCAGAAAGTTTTTGCTCACAAAAAAAGAAGATGGTGAGAGAGAGATTTTGTGTTGCTTGTTTCCTGACAATGCATTTCAGATAGGTTGGATTTTGAAAACCCTCGATGTGACCAGGATAGGTCTTGTGATAGTGTTAACAAAACAGAACAACAGCTTTATCTCCATCAGATAAAAGTAAAGCTGAAGAGTATGTGCCCGGTGTACTGTTTGTCCTTATTCAGGTTGTTGATGCCCTGGTCAGAGCAAAGGTTAAAATGCACCTGCATTTTTTTTTTTTTTTTTTTTTTTTTAATTTTTTTTGTGCAGCTGTGGAATTATACCTGCTCATTCCACTGGGTGCTAACCGGTTTTATGTTTTTGCACACAAACACAGGCAGAAAGGGAGGCCAAATACAGGATATGAGTCTCTAAGACGGCGGAGCCCCACAGCCAGTCACACACTCATATCCTCTTAGTTGTTTTACTCTTAGCTGTACGACCTGATGCTCAAGAAGTCACCCACAGTCTAACACTGTATTGGAAATAGCTGTGTAGTTGTCATACTTGTTGTCTGCCCGTAGTGGATTTCTCACTGGTATGCACGGAACCGACTGAGTTATTGTGAGTTTTGCTTTATTTGATTCTTTTTCTTTTATCATTACTTTCATTGTCACTTTGTTTGTGGTCCAGTGGGACTGCAGTATGCTATAGAAGAGAGGGGGGAGGAAAAAAGGAACAGCATCAACTTCACTTAGATAAACAGCTGCTGCACCGTTGGCAGAGCTGAGTAAACATTTCAATAAAAATATTTTCAGTCTTCGCCGAACCAGAATAAGCATCCACTTCTGGGAAAATAAATGGGGAAGAATAACGAACAATCTCAGTGCCTTTTCTCTTCCACGCAAGCTCTCATATACCAAGTTGGTTTAAGCAATAACACATTATCAGAATGATGGTAAAGTTTTTTTTTTTCGTTGCAGTTGTGTCCTATCGTTCAGTTTTTCTTGTATTTGGTTTCCTGTTAACACTTTACATGGAAGAAATTCTGATATTTTTGCCCACTTTGATTGTTATCGTTCGTATCAGAGCCTTGTCAAGGTGCACAGTGGAACGAGCAGAGGGCTGTTATCTGTGTGAGCAGATAAGAGATGGTCGCCACTGCAGTTAAGTTTATGCACTTGCACTAAACTTCTGTTTGTGCATCTGTTTCGCTGTTACAGATGAAATTGGATGGGTTGGAGGGAGTCAAAAACATTTGTTCCAAATTAACTCTGGTAAACAAGATTTTTGGTGCTCTTAGGTCTGCTAATGTGGCTAGACAGGTATGATGTTCAGGGTTAATCCTGTCAAACTGCATTAGGGGAACTAAAACAAAACCAAGACATATTCCCCCTGCAGCATCAGCAGCACAGTGTATATGCCTGTCATGCAGCACCGCACTGTAGTTTGATGATTTGTTGATTTCTTCATTTATTGTCTACGATCTTTGCACCTGTAGCTAGACGGCAGCTGGCATATGCACTTTACAAGTTATCCCCCGGTTATTATATGTGGCAAATTGGGTGTGGTGTAAAAGAGCAAATTCAGTTGTAATTCAGATATGCAAGAATATATTACTCAATTTGAAAAAAGGAGGGGAAAATGGGGGTAAATATTATTCAGGAGCTGTTTTGATAGAGAAGCAGTGGACTGGGATGATAAATATTTCCAAATTGGATCAGCTTATTATTTTGCCCAGTGCGACTCTGAAAAGCAAATTGGATACACAGAAGGGGATTGTATTTGCAGCTTTTTAGGTTGGCTGCGTTTGGAGATTTTCTTCAGCTGTTTAAGAGGCCTGCACACAGCACACTCTCGCTCAAATCAGTTGTGTGATTAACATCTCTTTTCCAATATAATCAGCCCAAATACTTCATGATGCTGCCCTACATTATAGATATTTGTCTCACATGAGAGACTACAGTTTTCGACTGGCATAACAGTATTTATAGATGAGATTATACATGGCAGAATTAAGTGTTGGGTAGATCTCTCATTAATCTGTCCAAAAGCGTATTGCATAAAGAAGTGATGTCTGCTAATCCCGTTTCTTATTGCCCCTGCATCTTATTCACTTTCATTCACCATATTTGGAATTGGTGCTACTAATCAGAGATCATCGTGGACTACTTCCTTAAATTGTGCTAGTGTAGGATATAGTAAGTGACTAAGTGCTGGGGTAGGCGCCCCTTAGTGTTTCATAATCTACACCTTCACAATGCAGGTCACCTCAGTTCTTCCCTCACAGCTAAGGAAATAAGCACACAATGGGGAAGGCTAACAATGAAGGGGCGCCTACTGTGTAACATGTGACACAAAGGTCAGTGGGAGAACTGCAGTGTTTCTGTGTACAGTATTAAACGCTGCATGAATGACTATTGGTTCCTGACCGCATGCCAATTTTTGAGTGACTGAACCGCGCCATGAAGGCTACATCCGGGACACTGAGTGGGAGAAAGGTCATTCTCATGGTTTTTCCATTTAAAAATATCTGCATCCACTTTGTGTTGGACACAGCTGGGGCTTTGTTTGGCACGTCAAGAACACCTGCGTTTCACATCTACATGGTTTTAAAAGGGAATAGAGATGGCGTTTGTTTTTGGGCCCTCTGCCATGAGGAAGTTCCGACATGGATGTTTTTTTTGTTTTTTTTCTCCTCCTCAAAAATAACAACGTACCATACAAAAAAACAAGAACACCATCATGGAAAATGTATTTGTCACTCGGTGTCAATGACCAGATTAAGGTAGAAGGAAATGAAATTAAACTGAGCTCATATTTGTTTCCCCCTCCAATTAGGATGACAATAGTAACCTAATGCTTGGCAGGATGCACTAAATAAATAAGAAATACATTTATTAGTTTTGTCACGAGTTTGAAAATGTTGAGCAATGAAACAAACCAACAGAGGCCCAGGAGAGTGCAATCAAACAATGAGTTTATTAAAACACACGCAGCAAGTATGCAGCATCACATCAGCACACATCTCCTGCTAAGAATACACTTGAAAATGATTTTATAACATCAGGGTTCATGCCCCTTCTTGCATCAATTACACATCGAATACATCGATTGCAGTAAATGGTACACAGAAGTTCCTCTTATAACACCTTCCATACATGGCAATAAATTTCAAGCCTATATGGTCTCTAAGGGCTTGTCCTTTTCTTAACTGGTCTTCTGCCATCTGTTACTAAGCAAACTGAAATGCAGTTAGAAGCTAAATGAATTTCGGGCCTTTGGCCTGGCAGGTTTCTGGATTATATGTGTGTTGTAAGCGTGTATGCTGTTTATCCTTCTATGCGCCAAGTCACCTACACAATAGATTGTGAAGACATAGCGCTTCACAAAGCTTAAAACCTTCTTTAATAGACTGAGCATCAACACTGAATGAGCACAAACATGCAATGTGTATAAAATAATTATAGCTGCATCTGTAATAAAAAGGTTAAAGTGGTGGCAATAGCTTTAATAAACATCTTCAATGCAATATCAAGGCTGTGGGATATATTATTAATGCAATGTTGTATTGTAGCAGTAAAATGATTTTCTGTATCTCCACAGTTTCCTTTTTGTTTTGTCAGTGAACCTCTTCATGGACACCTTTCTTGCTCAATCTTGTTTTCTTGCCTTGGTCCAAAGGCTTTGCATGAGGGTTGGAAAATGATGAATAGGCACTTGTTGCTAGCTGAGTGTGTCAGAATCGTTAGAACGTTGGTTTTTTTTGTTTGTTTGTTTTTCTTCCTTCTGTTGGGTATCATGAGGGGGGAACGCCTGTTGACACTACCCATCTAGGATTGCAATCTAGTTATGCACGCATGCCTTTAAAACTTGTTAAAGTAGCGCAAGAACTGCCTGCCTCAAAATTTGTAGTTTTCCACTGACTAGCAGCACTCAGAATGCCAGGCAAGACCCCAGTAATAGACAGCACTTCATCTTTCAATCTCACTCAGTCTCTAAACCAAAAAACACCAAGCTTTCACACATATCAGTGACTGAATATTAATAGCAGATATTTTTAACTTCGTGTCTTTTTTTTTTTCTTTTCCCCTGCAGCATTTGAAGATGATGCGATTGCTGTGTCTATGTCTGCTGCTACTTCTGCCAGCTTCTGCTGCTGGTAAGTTCTCATATCTTTGACTCTTTCAGGTGATAAGCATCTAATCAGGGTCTATGCATCCCTGTGCCAGCTCCTGTTTTCCTCAACTACCTGCATATGTGTCTGTGTCATCCTCAACAAGGTTAATGCGTGCAGTCACTGTTGATTTCCTTTTTTTTTTTTTTTTTTTTTTTTTCTGCCTATTGGACACACTTGAACAATAATAAGTAATAAAAACATGCATGAAGTTTATAGCAGCAAGCCCATGGTTGTGCTTTCTTTGATATGGAAGATGTCATAAATGAACAGGTGACAGGAGACTCTGTGACGTACATGAAGTACAAGTATGCAGTTAAACCGACTGAGTCTTCATCTGCGTGCTACACGCTGAGTGCCTCCTTTGATATCACCAATAACTGTTTTGAATAATAAAATGTTTGAAAATGTGTATCTCACTGTTTCAGCTCTGCAAGCATTTCGTAACTCTTCAGAACTTGAAGGATCAGCTGATGGTATGTAAGCCATATTTTGTCCAGTAGTACTTTTACTGCATCGCCTATGGAACAAATTGTTTTTTGCAGCCTGTCACTTTAGGAATCAGTCTGACACATTAATTCATTTTACTTAGAATTAAGCGCTCGGATCAGCAGGCCGACCACACCCGTGCATGACGGTGAATGGCCTATTAATGTGTTTTGAGAAGAATTACTAGGCTTAAATATTCTGAAGTCATTTAGCTGCTTCAACGTGTTTTTCATGTGCTGTCGTTGTCGCCTAAGTGTTGATCCTTGTTTTGACTCCGGGTAAGCGTAGTCAGAGGGAACAAGTGATTTATTGATTTATTTATTTATTCATTCCCCCCTTGTAAAATAGAAATATGATATGAAATAGAATATCATTAAAAACATGATATAGCTGTATAAATCAGCCCCGTGTGTAATGGTGGGTTATAATTTTCCATATCTATCTCCACTCCTGGTAATTGTTGTATGGTGGCTACCACTTAAAGCTCTTCTTCCTCATTTAGAGTTTTATTATTTGCTCACAGTTGAAGTTGTTTTTAAGGCCGCGTTGTTCTTGTTTGCAGTCTTATTGTTTAGTGTTCTCATAAGGTTTAGCTTCCCTGTGTTACAATATTGATTCTTGTTTATAGTTTTCATTTTTTCCTCTCGGGCCTCTTGGCCTCAAACTGATTTTATATTCCCACCCCTTATCACCACCACAACCACGATCAATAGTGTTGCTAAAAGATTCAAAGTGTTGTCTGTATCCTCACTGTTGTACAATTTAAGAACTCTTACACTGTTAATATAAGAAGGCGGTCATAGTGAGAACCTGCATTTCTGCACTGACTGAACAGACGTCTCATTTGTCCCCCTTTTTTTTTTTTTTTTTTTTTCCCCCCCCGCAGACCCAGATGACGAGGATTATGTGGAACGTGGTGAGTTTGTTGCCCTACTCTGTGTAGTCTCTATTTCATACACATGCACTATACTGACAGCTGCACAGAAGCCGGTATATGAAGGTTATGGCCTCTGTTATTGTCAGTAAGTCTGTATAGTATATAGGTTGTTCTACTCCACTAAGCTGTGGCCCCAGTTGGCTTTTAGCTCCCCTCAACCATTACGGCCTGAATAGAATCAATTAGCTCTGTAGAGGGGGCCCTGTGGATTGTGCTGAAAGGCCAATGAACACGTCAACATCTCCGTCATCCTGTCGGTCAGCTAATCAACACTGGCATTCTCGTTGTCTCACCATCCGCTTTTCCGTCACTCCTCATCTTCGCTTTGATAGACATTTGATAGACTTACAGATCTGTTTACAACGGCCTGCCTGCCAAGTGGAGAAGCAGCATTTCTGAAAATGGCTACAATTCTTTTTGAAGCCCCAAGTACTCTTTTCCTCTCCTTGTAGACACACGTACATAGGCTTAAATCTTTTGTTCATTTCCTTTAAAGTGCATTTAAATTTCTCAAGCAGCACACGAGTCAAAATGTGCAGATAAATTAGGGAAATTTCATTTGTAGAAAGTGTGTGTGTTTGTGTGTGCGCGTGTGGACATTTTGACATTTCTCTTTGTAACTTTCCAGAAGCTTCAGCCAATTTGAATCTAAATGCTGGGCCAGGCAAAACCACTGGTGTGGAGGGCAACAGTGGTAAGAAGTATCTGAATTGTAATTATTTATATATAGTAATGTATAAAAATGATTTTAAATGTCAACATTTGCAAGTGATTCATAATGTCATTGTGCTGATTCCTTTTTTTTTTTTTTTTGGTCTTTCAGATGAGGGCTACATGATTATAATAGTTATAGCGGGGGTGGTGTTGGCTCTTTCGGTCGCAGCAGTTGTCAGTAAGTACTCTACGTTTCCTTGAAATAAAGCCTTTTGCATTTCCACAGGTGACAAATATATTCCTTTAAAGCCCTCCAGTGCTTGGCTGGAGTCAGCATAGTTTCTGTGTGCTTTGTGCAGCTTTTAATTCTTAAACAAATGTGAACTTTTCTCTTGTGGAGCGTTGACCTTATTTGTTTTCTTTCTTTTTTTTCTTCGTTTACTTGCAGCCATATTGATAGTGAAGCGCAAGATGCAGCAGCAGGAGCAGGGGTAAGAATTAGAACATTTTCTGACTATTTTCTTTGCATCTTTTATGTACTTCAGTGCTCAAGAAAAACGCTGTATGCATATTCTCATTATGTCCGTTGTGCATACTGTGGCAGCGTTTTTAAAAATTCATGTTTTTCTTTACGCTAAGTTGGCCTTCGAGTAACAAAACCAGTCGGGTGGGTAACAGCCTTTCTGGCTCCCTTGCCGATTTGTCCCATTTAATCCAACTCGTCAGCTTGAAAACTAGAGAAAAAACAAAATTGTAAGCTGCATCCACCCATTTGAGCCTGTCTGGACTTGCACAGCAATTAGTAACACAGTCTGAGTCCTACGCCACCACCAGTGAACACACCACACCTTACCTTTTTAGCAATCAAACAATAACCTTAAGGCAGGGCCCCTAGGTCTATATGACCGAATGGGACAGGACTTAACCTGTTCAAAAGCTTACCTCATGAGCTGAGGCCTAAGTAGACACCTCTAGTCAGAAATAACGCAACGGGGTAAACATGAGACTGACTCAATGACAACAGTTGGCCAACGGCAATCAGACAGCAGAACAGCCTAAACCAGTTAAACTGAGAGACTCTCTCTGTTGTTTTGGGGTTGTTTTTTTTTTGGGTTTTTTTTTCCTCCTCTGTTGGAGAACATTTTGCAGTGTAATCAATTTCTTTTGTCCTGGAGGTGTTATGTAATGTGATGTGCAGGTTGGGTCAGAGGGGTCATGGAGGTCAAATCGGGCTTCAAAGATCTTTAAAGCAGCAGCGAACAGCTGTCGCAGAGCGGATCCCCAAGTCGATGTGCAAGGGTTAAATTCCTCTGCAGGATTACTGGCTGCCTCCTGGGGCTGCAGTCAGCTCTGGCAGTGTTTGGTGCTGACTGATCGCTCTGTTGAAAAGAGGCTTAATCACACAGCAACCTCTGGCTTGTTGGATCAACAGTGCCTTGCCAGGTTTATAAGTCCCACCTGGGGATGAGCTGTGTTCTGAGGTGATGCAGTCACTGTGCACCTGTCAAAGCCCTGTAGCACTCAGCAGACATGCCGTTTCCTGAACTCCGCCACACAGAGACGCTTCTTGTGCATCTCCAGACGTTTTCTAAAAATACCTTTAAAGGTGAAATTTTGCTTTTAACCTGCTTCACCTCACCCCCTCCTGTGGTCTCTTCTCTCTCTCTTACTCTGTCTCTCCTCAGGATCTACTCTGTGCCAATAGAACAGGACCACAAAGGGTCCGTCTAGTTCCTGGTCTACAGCTTCAAGCCCTATAACACACAGGCAAGAGAGGTCGATGCATCAGGAAATGTAATCTCCTACTCTTTGACTCAGGACAGCTAGACTTCTTGGAACAACAGCCTGCTTCTGAATGTTCAGTTCATTCCTCCCTCCCACATAACCTCCTATACATGTGTAGCATGTGCAGTATGTTTTTTGTTTGTTTGTTTTTTGTATATTTTTGTGTTTGTCCCAGTCATTTGTTCTGTACATACACATAATTTAGCCTGGGACTTTTGGAACACAGTCAAACCTTCTAATTGGATTCTATTTGAGGAATCCAAATCAAAGCCAGTGAATGTGGCTTAAAGCTCCTTTTGTTGAAAGGGATAATTTAGCACAGCCAGAACTCCCTGATTTTTTTTTTTTTTTCCCCCTTTAATTCCTGAGACAAGAAATTATTCCCAACGACTATGCAGCGTAACTCTGAGAGACCCGTCTATGTGAAATGGTCGTTGAGTGAGACAAACCACACTAATCCAGCCTAAGCCGGCCTCACGTTCATTCCTATTCACTTGTGTCACATTTTCTCTTCCTGGCCCATTAGGAATGACAGGAGGCAACAAAATAGGAAGATAAAAACCCGTTCACTGTCTTCTTAACTTCCAGTTACAAGAGGAGAGGGGGGGAAAACCCCTGAAACAAGTGGAAATGGCTAGTGCTAAAACCTTCCTGCACTGCCACAAATTAATCAACCACCATGAATGATGATGTTTTCCAATCCCCTCTTCTTGAAAGGCTTTCACTTTAGATTGTAAATAGCTCTCTGAATGCTGTGGAGAGTTAGATTAATGCCTCCCACACTGTTACAGAGAACCTCGTTATGAGGGAGGGAAGGATAAAATCTCAAGAATTAAATAAAGTAGGATGATTGGGGAAAATGCCAACAATGCCTTTGTTTCATTCATACAGAACACACAGTTTTCTCTGGTTTTATGCAAATCAACCTTTTCGTGCTGTGTGCAGGAACCCTTTCTATCCAAGAATCTAAGGTGCCGGCTTCCCTGGTTGTTTGTCGGCAAAAGGGAATCTGTTTTTCTTGTCAGCTTTTTGTCTGTGCCATCAGAAGGAGCACTGATAATGGAATTAATAACACTGGGAATGACTATATAGAGTTAAATAGTGGATTTGCCGAAGCAGCGTCTCACTTTTCTCTTCCACTAAATATCTTGCAATATATCTTGCCACTGGGGAGTGGGCCTGGCTGCCATCCAGACCTGAGAGCAAACCTCCCCCCCTCTCCCCCCACAACAACTATGCAATCAGGTCCTTATCAAGGATGTGCACTCCCTATTGGTGTGTGTGCTGAAGTGCTTTCGTTTAAAAACAAAAACAAAAAAAAACTATGCTTCCCACTCGATGTAACCCAGATGTGATTATTGTTTGTGCGTTTTGTTTTTACTGTGCCCTGCGCTATTGTTATGTCTTGAAAGTGTAGCATTCCCCTGTAAGCCTTCAATATCTGTCAGCATTTCAAAAAGAGGACTATTTGAGGGGAAAAAAATTGCAACACGAAACATTTCACTCTTCTCTGTCTGTCAGTCTGTCCCTTAGTATTTACTGATTCTCACTTTGTAGGACAAGCATAGCACATTTCCAAAACCGATGTAGCAATGTAGAAAGCAATCGGGCTCATGCGGAAACCCAAAGAGTTATTCAGCACCAGCACGCCTTTAACCAAATTCTACTCAGCTGCTCAGTCTCGTAAAGCCTAACTGTTGTGACTCTATTTGTGTAAAGCAAATGTTGCTGTGGAGCTTTTTTTTTTGTTTTTTTTTGTTTTGTTTTTCATCCCCTCCTATCTCAGTGATGTAAATGGAAAGGGTTATGCTAATATCTGTTTGTTTGTTTTTTTGTTTTGTTTGTTTTAACTACTGATATATTTATCTTTGCAGGCTAAAAGCATTGCGAAACTGTGCACTTAATCTTGCTTTCTAATACACAGTATAATCCATGTATTTACAAATGTACACAGCAATGCACTTGCATTGTCTCTATAGAAATCTCATGTTTTGGAGAAAGATTTTATTATGATTCTGGGTGGGGCCCACTGATAGTGGGAGTTTGTAAAATGTATATATGTTTGTTTGTTTTTTTTATTTAGTTTCATACAAAACTACATTACAGGTCCTTCTCAAAGAAAATAGCATATTGTGATAAAGTGCATTATTTTCTGTAATGTACTGATAAACATTAGACTTTCATATATTTTAGATTCATTACACACAACTGAAGTAGTTCAAGCCTTTCATTGTTTTAATATTGATGATTTTAGCATACAGCTCATGAAAACCCCAAATTCCTATCTCAAAAAATGAGCATATCATGAAAAGGTTCTCTAAACGGGCCTGACCTGACTGCTGTCCAGAAGGCCATCATTGACACCCTCAAGCAGGAGGGTAAGACACAGAAAGAAATTTCTGAACAAATAGGCTGTTCCCAGAGTGCTGTATCAAGGCACCTCAGTGGGAAGTCTGTGGGAAGGAAAAAGTGTGGCAGAAAACGCTGCACAATGAGAAGAGGTGACCGGACCCTGAGGAAGATTGTGGAGAAGGACCGATTCCAGACCTTGGGGGACCTGCGGAAGCAGTGGACTGAGTCTGGAGTAGAAACATCCAGAGCCACCGTGTACAGGCGTGTGCAGGAAATGGGCTACAGGTGCCGCATTCCCCAGGTCAAGCCACTTTTGAACCAGAAACAGCGGCAGAAGCGCCTGACCTGGGCTACAGAGAAGCAGCACTGGACTGTTGCTCAGTGGTCCAAAGTACTTTTTTCAGATGAAAGCAACTTTTGCATGTCATTCGGAAATCAAGGTGCCAGAGTCTGGAGGAAGACTGGGGAGAGGGAAATGTCAAAATGCCTGAAGTCCAGTGTCAAGTACCCACAGTCAGTGATGGTCTGGGGTGCCATGTCAGCTGCTGGTGTTGGTCCACTGTGTTTTATCAAGGGCAGGGTCAATGCAGCTAGCTATCAGGAGATTTTGGAGCACTTCATGCTTCCATCTGCTGACAAGCTTTATGGAGATGAAGATTTCATTTTTCAGCACGACCTGGCACCTGCTCACAGTGCCAAAACCACTGTTAAATGGTTTACCCACCATGGTATTACTGTGCTCAATTGGCCTGCCAACTCTCCTGACCTGAACCCCATAGAGAATCTGTGGGATATTGTGAAGAGAAAGTTGAGAGACGCAAGACCCAACACTCTGGATGAGCTTAAGGCCGCTATCGAAGCATCCTGGGCCTCCATAACACCTCAGCAGTGCCACAGGCTGATTGCCTCTATGCCACGCCGCATTGAAGCAGTCATTTCTGCAAAAGGATTCCCGACCAAGTATTGAGTGCATAACTGAACATAATTATTTGAAGGTTGACTTTTTTGGTATTAAAAACACTTTTCTTTTATTGGTCGGATGAAATATGCTAATTTTCTGAGATAGGAATTTTGGGTTTTCATGAGCTGTATGCCAAAATCATCAATATTAAAACAAAAGGCTTGAACTACTTCAGTTGTGTGTAATGAATCTAAAATATATGAAAGTCTGTTTATCAGTACATTACAGAAAATAATGCACTTTATCACAATATGCAAATTTTTTGAGAAGGACCTGTATGTTTTAAGAAGTTACTTATGTTTTTATGCACTTTTCTCTTAAGGTAAACTCATGTTTATTTTGTGCCAACGATCACAATATATGTACATGTGTGATAGCTCACAGGAAAACTGTAGGTGACAGAATATGATGAATTGGATCTGTTTGCACAGCTGCAGTCACCTTGATTTTCTTCTGATGGTGATTACAACATACTACTGTATATTGTGTATCTATGCTGCGCTCTGGATTGTGTTTGTTTTTTAATAAATGTGTTATGAAATCTGCGTGCCTTCTCCCAGTTTCTTGTTTGCATAATTTTGATGCCATATGGATACAGAGATAATGTGCCAATGGATGTTGTTTAATCTAGGGCTTTACTCGCTTACAAGCATAGAGCCACTAAGAGGCTTAGACACTCTTACTAAACATCCTTTTTCGTTAAGATTCAAAGTGTAAAGCGAGTGTGGGAGCTATGATGAAGTGAGCTAACTTTTATTTTTATATCCTCACAGAACAGTGAAAAGGGCTGTGCGAGATTGTCAAATATGAGATGATGCGGGGTTATTCCTCATAACCTTTAATAATAAATCCGAGCTGTGAGACACTGCCCGTGGCTATGGCATTAGTTACAAGATGCAAAGGTCATTAGAAACCAGCCTGCTTCATGGCTGAAGGTTTGATTAAAGTGGGATTCATCTATTCATTATTGTCCCGGATAAATAATCACTTAACTTTTTAAAGGAATTTTTCTTGCCAACTATTGAAATAGTTGACCATGATGAACCCGATGATGGTTCCACTTTTTTTACTTGTCAGCATGAATCATGATTTCCAAGTTTATTTATTGTTTTTCTATGACAGTTACTAAGCAGTGTGTCAGTCCACATTCACGCACACACAGACTGTCAGGTGTTTTTCGATTGATGGATTCCTGGTTGTTTTCTTGCAGCTGTTTTCTTTGGTTACTGGATTCATACGTGCTCTCTCCTTATCCTTGGGCTACCCGGTATGACCTGGACCAAAAAAAAGGGGGGGGGGGGGGGAGGAGGAAGGCATTACTCTTAAAGAATCAAACACTATTTCAGCAATCAATGATATTCATCAAACCTAAATATGAGGAAAAAACAAGATCTGTTGCAGTTCTGCCCTACAAACAGCTTAATGATAATCCCTTTGATCTATTAATCATCAAAGAGATTTCAGTCAGCATTCTGTTGCGCTATTATGTCTGAAGTGACTCATTGCTATATATCATCAAGTAGCCTCTGATATTAACTATTTAAATCATCCAAATGCAGTTTCCCAACAGCACAAGGAGAGATGCTCCTCATGCACAATGGGCCGATATAGAGTCAGGTGAAAAAGAGAGTGCATTTTCTCTTACTTCCAAGGGTTTGGCTCAGGAAAAGAAGAAAAATAAATTACACTTCCAAAAGAATCAAGATGCTAAGTACCAACCAGGTGCTGCTAATCAAGTATATTTGCGTAACTGATCAGCCAGTATTAGAACTTCTATAAAAACTGAAGTTTTGGAAGTTTGCTGGAGCATTCAGGTGTGTGTTAACACAATCCCAAGGAGGAAAGACATCAACATTGATCTCAGGGAAGCAATTGTTGCTACCCATCAATCTGGGAAAGCCATTTCCAAACAATTTGTCCATCACTATGTGGCGATAAAGATTATTCACAAGTGGAAAACTTTTTGGACAGCTGCCAATCTGCCAAGCAAATTCACCACAAGGTCAGATTGTGCAGTGCTTACAGAAACTGCGAAAAACCCAAAAGCTCACCTCAAACAATACAGGCCTCTGTTAGCATGCTATATGTTACAGTACCATTAGAAAAAAACTAAACAAATATGTCCTTTTTGAAAGGGTTGCTCGGAGAAAACTTCTTCTAGCATAGCTTAAATTTGTAAAGCTGCATTTGAACAAACCACAAGACTTTTGGAACAACTTCCTTTAGCCAGAGAAGACTAAATAAAATCGAGATGTAATGCACAACATCATGTTCATCACAAACATCCAATACCAAATGTCAAACACTGTAGTGGAGTGGTGATGATTTGAGCTTGTTCTGCAGACAAAGGACCTTGGAATTTCCTTTGTCTGCAGAACTGACTCAGTGACTGAGTCTACTATGAAATCCCCTGTAAACCAAAATATTCTAGACATCTGTGAGGTCATCTGTCTGATAACTAACACCGATGAAACTGGGCCATGCAACAGGACAATGATCCCAAACACAGCTCTGGATTTACAACAGCATGGCTGAAAAAGAAAAGCGTCAAAGTCGAGCAGCAAACAAGTAATTCAAGTTATTACAGCTAAAGGTGGTTATACAAGCTATTGAATTCACACACTGCTTCTGCAGGTTGTATTTAAATTATTTTAGAACCTGGGAAGGACCAGATTATTTTTTTTATTATTACATCCTGAAATGAAAAACTTTAGACTTTAGAAGGTGCACTTTCTTTTTTTCACATCAGGTATAGCCAGACATTTTTTGATGTTTAACTGTATACGAATTTTGTACTGATAAAACAAAAGTTACAAATGTAATTACTTACTTTGTTGACCTCTTGCGGCATTTGGGCAGCCGATTGAACTTTCCGCCTACAGTCCAAACATAAGCAAAAGAGTAAGGAAGTTGGTAGACTATTACAAGAAATTGCAAAGCACAAAAATAGCTTTCAGATTTTCAGATACTTACAGGTAATGACCAATATGCCAAAGACGAACAGCACTGCTGCAATGACCAGTCCAGCATAACTCAGGGACTTATAATCTAAGTATATAAAAAACAAATCAAATAACCACAGAAAACGAGTAACGACACACAATCAAACACAATCAAAGAGAAGCTTCTTACCATAGGTGAAATCTTTGTCCCACTCTGACTTCCACTCTATATGGAGTAAAGGAAGAAGAAAAAAAGTATTGACTTAAGGTTGACTGTTGAACAGAGGAAATATCTATAGGAACAAAAAAAGAGGCTCAGTGGGGAACAACTGTCAGAGATGGCATGAGAGATCTACTGGCTCTGCTGACATGCTGTTGATGGCGTATCAAAAACCTATCTATGGTAAGCCGGCACAGCATGAGGACACAAATATCTTATCTCTTCTTGCATAAGGTACAATCAAGCATTAATCTGTTAGCAAGAGAGGAAGTGAGGTGCTCTGTTCTATCACTACGCTGTGGGTTTGTTTGGAAGACGGGGAATTGTGATACTGTCACAGTCTGCCATGAGATAACAATAGAACCACGATGCCTGTGGCATTTAGGGTAACTAAGGAATATGGGAAATTTTTCCATTACTCCAGACAACTTTAGTGTTCCTTTTACCGATGGTTTTCTCGGGTGCAGAAGGGTTGGTTTTCACTGCAGGTGCTGGAAAAAAAGGGGAAAAAATTACTACATTGGACTTTTTTTTTTTCATCTCTACTGAATATGTAATAATTTACAAGTTAAAACTTTTTTATTTTTGGGACATATTGACTCCATAGCTTACAGTTACCTCTCATCAAACTCCAGATTCAGTCTTGTGTTTAAGTAATTAAATTTCTAAATGTTTCAGTAGAATGAGTCAAAAGGAAATGTATGCTTTTCAGAATGTAGCATTTTCTCTACCTCAAGTGCTCTCTCTCGCTCTATTTTTGTCGGTGTCTGGTGGTGATACAGTTTGCTAACGTGGTCTACTAGCTAAACTTAATGGCTCTACTGACTCTTGATGTTTGAACATACATAGGTTAGGCAAGGCAGAGGGTAAAGACTCATACCTGAAGTTGATGTGAGCTTTGGTTGACTTGTTGCTTTTGTACTTGAAGCTAAAGAGGATGAATACATATGATGAGAAAAATAGCATGCAGAAGAGAAATAATGGGGTTAGACACACACAAGACAAACTACCTGCTGAAGTCTCTATTCGTGATGTGGTAACACTGAGGGAGACGTTTGCTTGCTGGTTTGTGGGTTTTTCAGGTATAGTTTCCAGGGAGCTGTTAATATCTCTAGTTGTTCTCTTTTCCAGTGCTTCTCCTTTTACACACAGAAAGAAACTGAATTAGACAGACAGACAGACAGACAGACAGACAGACAGACAGACAGATAGACAGATAGACAGATAGACAGATAGACAGATAGATAGATAGATAGATAGATAGATAGATAGATAGATAGATAGATAGATAGATAGATAGATACCAGTGTTTACTGTAAATGTCGATTCAGCCTGCTTTGCATCTGTTGGTGTGGGTGCAGTTGCAGGTGCAGGTGTTTGGGCCCTTGACACTGTGGGGGGAAAAAAGATCACATGTGAAAAACTAAAGAAAAGTAGAAACAAACTTTCCATTGAAGGTTCCTATACTGTCCACTTTACATCAAGAACAAAGCACAGCGTTGTTAATGCCCGTGATTTTCTCAATGTGGCCAGACTTCAGAATGTGTCTGGCCAGGCACAGTAGCGAGGCCTGCAGATGCACTGAGTATGTCACAGTAATAGTCTTGTGAGTGGGCCTGTGAGGCAACCTCTGAGTGCAACAGAGCTGGATTGTTGTGCAAGACCACAGGACAGAGAGGCTGTTGTCTGTTTACTCACTCAGCACCTTCCAAATAGTGCCGAAGCTCCACAAAACCTCTACTTTCTTGGGCCAGTGCTGCCAGCACTACACAAATAAAGCCATACGAGGGAAAATATACTGAGATAGAAATGATTAACAGCTCACTCTACTTTTTAAAATTTTACCAATCCTTTTAAAATTTGTCACCTTCATGAATGGGACGTGTTGCTTAGATATAACTGTTAACAAGCTAATCCCCAAGTTGCAGGCTATTTTTTTCCTAATCTTACAGATAAAAAAAATAAGACAAGAAAATTTTTTTGTTTTGTTAATGCAACACCCCCCATAAGCTTCACATGCTTTGCTCCACTGCTTACTCCTTTACTTTAAGGGGAACCCTAAAAAGTAATGAAGCAGACATAGTTCTTTATTACCACCACTGAACAGAATAAGCTGCACTAAAGGTTGGAAGCCACACAGTATTTTTAGCTCCATCCCATCACAGTTTTGTGGTTCAATGACGGAACCATATTGTTACACTGGCAACCATGTCATGATTGTAGGTGCAAGAGTTTAGCAGACAATAAAAGTCATTATAATGGACTGATTTTTTTTATTTATTTATATATTTTTTAGATATTTTCTTTGGCATTTTTTTCTCTTAGAACTTTCTAAAGTTCCCCTGGCTGGTTCTTGGTCCCATGTGACACTGCATTCAAAAAATCCTGCAAATACGCCAATGTGCATCCTAACATAGGCTTACTGCACAGATACCCTGCTAAAGCTAATCAAGGTGATTAGGTTGTAATGAAATCTACAGTCTCTTTCAACCCCCAAAACGTTCACACTTGACTTCAGTGAGCCAAGTCTTCAGATTTTCTGGCACTCACCTCTTAACATCATAAACAGGAAAATGCTCAAGTAAACCAAAGTCATCTGAAAGAAATAAAAACAAAACATGTTTTCATGAGATGCTGTGAAACAGTGATGCAGAGAATGCAGCTCTCAACTACTGTCTGAACAAACTGTTGTGCAGTTATAGAATATTCAAGCACATCCATACCGC
Source organism: Aulonocara stuartgranti (assembly GCF_965226115.1). Lineage (NCBI taxonomy): Eukaryota > Metazoa > Chordata > Actinopteri > Cichliformes > Cichlidae > Aulonocara > Aulonocara stuartgranti. The sequence continues at coordinate 9,536,367 of NC_138947.1, read as the reverse complement.
ATGCAGACAAATGGCTGATCATTAGCACTGAGAAAAACGCTACTGATTTGTACTGTGTCTCTGCAGTCATGTAATGATCATACAGTTGTTAGCCCTGGGAATGAAAGGCTCCGGGTAGACGATTGAGGCAATACAGTATTCACTCTCCAACATATTGTGCACCGCTCAGTTACCAGTCAGGAAGCTGTAATCAGTCAGGTTCGTGCCACATGGCAGCTTCCTCTTCCTCCTATAGCACGCGGCGACATCACCCACATGCCTCATTCAGCATAGCAGAAAACAAATTCTTACTTTGAATGTCAGACTTTATAAGACACTTTTTTTTGTCAAATGTGAGTGATCGAGGCCACATATTATAGATGCAGTCCTCCCACGTATGCCTGTGCTAAACTTTGTAGCTGTATAGATCTAACTTCATCATATTTTGTTAGCTGTCACCAATTAAAAAATGGCATTGGAGCATATGTCAAAACGACTCTTTTCATGATAATAGAAATCCTTGTACCGGCGAGCCGCAACCTCCACATCAGTGGAAAACGTTGGCTATTTCTTCCTCCCCCTCAATATTTTGCCCACGGCTTAAACAAAAACAAAACAAAACAAAAAAACAGAAGTAGGAAATAAAAGTGTATTGTGATGTATAATTTCATAGCAACACCTGCCAACGATGAGCAACAGAAGCAGGCAGGGAGGCTAAAGGAAGTCTGTGCCAGGGACTTAGTTTGAATCCACTCCCAGTGAAAAAAAAAAAAAAAATTAATCATGATCTTTGACCTATCCGGTGGCAGCTCATCCTCCGGGCTGGGAACAGTGTGACAGGTGAGCATTTGTGGCTGTCATGAGCTCTGACAGCTCAGATTAGCAGGTCATGCCAATCTTCATTTCACTCCAGAGCATATGTCAAGATGAGGCCTGTATCCCCTGGGCTGTACAGACGTCTTTTCCTTCCCCTAGCCTGACCCGCCTGCCTGTTTGTCACATCTTGCACTCTCACTCACTCTCCGTCTGTCTGTTCATCCATTTGTCTGTCATCCTCCATCAATCTCTTTTCACTTGGGTTAGACCAAAACACCCTTCAGCCCTGGGATATTCAGTCTTTCATCCAGGCTATTATGCTTACCTTTGTATCCATCCTGCGAGGTGCCCGAGTCCAGAGATGTATCCGCAGCTTCATCATCCACAGCGCTCTCCTCTGTGTGTCACTTGTGTGCAAGGCTAGTGGAGAAACGGTTAACCAACCACACCCATGTGATCACCCACTACTTCCTCACCCATTTGTCTGAATTCATTTTCAGACTTTCAGTCTCTCTCTCTCTCTCTCTCTCTCGCTCTTTCTTAGTCTCTTCCTCTGTGTTCTTTGGCTTCCAGTTTTCAGTTTGTACTTCTGCTTCATCAAAGCACCGTATGCCTTCTCTTCCTACTGTATCTATCTGGGCTAGTTAACCGTCTTGCTTCACATTTATTTCCTGTTTTCTCTCCATCTCTCATCTGACGCTGGCTTGCAAAAACAAAGAAATGTGACCTTGTATTAAGGGATTGCAGGCATGTTTACATTCACTTAAAAATGCATTGCATGCTGTATTAATTATCAGTCCCTGAACGCAATGAGATTGCAAAAAAATAAAGGCCAGAGGCCGGCAATGTGTATTATTCACTTTGAATTTTAACCCTATATTTTAAAGCATATAGAAAAGCTGCCCTGTGTACAGTTTCTTTATGTTTTGTAAGAGTTATTTATACATAGCAGTTTAAAGACTTATTACCGCACTGATTATAATCAACGTTCATACTCATACCCCAGAACATATCACTACAGAAAGCCGCTTCCTTCATATTTATTGTGATGTACTGAAGTTTTAAGGAATTGGAATTGCCAGACTCTTGAATTACTGCTTTTTGTCTGTCGTGCTTTATTGCTTCAAGGCTGAAGAAATGAAGGTTGTGATTGTGACCTAAGAGCTTTACCAAACTGAGAAGCACAAACCTACACTGTTACAGCAGACAAAGCCTGCAATTCAAGAAGACTTGCAGAGGAGAGTCTTTGTGCAGAGTGCTGGTGATGCATTTTGAACAGCTTTTCACATTTTTATGTGAAATGTTTTTTTTTTGTTTGTTTGTTTTAAGAAGTGTTAATATTTACACTAATCAACCACTGACAGGTGAATCATTACAGTGCTCTTGAAACTGATGTGAGCAAGGAAAATGGGCCAACTTGATGGCTAGATGAGTCAGAGCTCCTCCAAAACTGGGGTGCTCCCAGGATGCAGCAGTTAGGCTCACTGATGATGGATTAATGGCTGGCAGATCAGAAGAGCCTAATTGCAGAAAACCTGAATGCCATTTAAGAATACAAAATGCACTGCAACATGGTGAATATAGGGCTGGGCAGAGATGATGTAAAATGCTCAAGAATATTCAAGTGAGTGTTACAACTGGACCCTGGAACAACAGAAGATGACACAGTCTGGTTATCCGCTTTTTCGTTGCTTAAACCTTACATACAGCTGACATTTTCACACCTTCGAAGTATGACTCAAACCAAGAACTCCCTCACAATTGTCTTTTGAGGTTTCTAACCTGATGACATGCACACATTGCTCAAGATTTGTCCGCCATACTAAACACGCTCAAATGGAAAACATGTGTATTTCATAACTACGTCACTCCTTCCTGACTCTTGCTGGGTGAAACTGATTGCTGCATCAAAAACGTAGTAATTCGTAATGGCTTTGGTTGCTAGTGGATTTTCACAGTTATAGTTGCTCATGTTTGTTCACAAACACTAACCAAGCAGTAGTCTGTGCTTTGGAACCAGTGGTAGAAAGCCTTGCATGCGGGACTTTCCCACACTCACTGAAATGGCAGCACAGATACTATCTATAAGCTTATGACCCCACCCCCTCCCTAATCCCATCCCCACCCAACCCTCCTTTTGATATACATTTTCATACGAGTTAGTTTAATCTCAATTAGATTAGATTAAATCTCACTTAGTAGAGTAAATTGACCTCCGTAAGACTCCTGCTCTTTTTGTGCACCACACATCATCGCTCCTGTGCTGTTTTACTCTTTCAAGATTCTCCCATGATCCTTCAAAAACCAGCAGGTGCCTGTGTCTGTGGGAACCTGGGCAGGTGTGGTAGGAACACAGACAGCTCTCGTGACAATGTCAAGTTCCCCCTTGAACTCTGTCACCACTGTCCCAGAAAAAATTACACACAGACATGTAAGGGAGATACAGCTTCTCTATTTTGTAATTCCCTAAAAGCACCAATTTCATTTTATTTGATTTGACCCACACTGGTGGATCTGAAACCCTCAAATTTGACTCTGTGCAGCCTCAGACTTTAATAGCACCCAAAGAAAATGTTTTAAATATTTTCATCTTTGTGTGTTTGTGTGTCAAATTTCATGATAAAAGAATGACATTTAGGACATTTTTGTTGCTGTCAAATGTCAAAACTGTTCAAATTTGACCAGAAGAGTGTTGAAGGGTTAACTTGGGAATAAATGGAAGCCGAGTACATGATGAGAATTCACTGGTCATTTAAACCTTCTGTCTACTACTAAGAAGCCATCATAGAGGCACAGACTCAAAATAAATACATAAATAAATAAAAAAAAAATCCAGGAAGCATGTCACGTGGTATCAGCCACTGAGAAAGCAACAAATTCTGTTTAATGCATTGGACTTGATTTTCCCACAGGTAATCCATCTGTATCTGATCTAAAGAGCAAATAAACACCTTGAAGTGCCTGTCAGGCATTCAGGGACAGTTTGTAAAACTGGCAAGCCCTGTTATTCTGCTGAAAGAGTGTGATGGACCGAGTTGAAAAACAGGAGGAGCCCAGGAATTATTAGAAAAATATAGTTTCCATTTATTTAACCCCCAAAAATTATATTTACAAGACTAATAAATGTTGAGCTCATAAAAGAGGTCAAAGAAACAAAACTGAACTCAGGCAAAGACTGCAAACTTAACAAACCAAATGACTGCCCAAATATACACAATTGACCTAAAACATGAAATGACATACAAGGGTATATATATATATAATGGCTGATCAGACCATTGTGACACATGAGGGGGTAACAAACAAAACACAATCATAAATCACAAACGATGCAGTACAATCTAGTTTGTTAATAAACTAAACACTAAAGAAGAAAATCAAAAAACCCCATTAAACCCTAAACTCAAATATTTAATTAAATACAAATACTTTGTTTTTAAAGTTAAAAACACACACATCCCCCCTTCAGCAGGAAGTGGTGGTGTGGTCCAATTATCTTCCTTTGTATTTAATGGTTTCAAACCCTGGCTACCATCTTTTGTCCAGCAACTCCCAGGGATGATGGCAGGTAAGAAATAAAAAGACAAAAGTTAGTCAGAAAGCAAAGAAATTAAGTAGTATGAATACATAAGTAAACTAAATGTGCGCGCTTACAAATAGAACAAATGTATCCAAACCAATCAATAAAGTTATTGGCAACTAAAATGTATTACTATGTTCAAATGAAGAATGAAAATACAAAAGTTACCGACTTTAGAGTGTGGCCACAGGTTTGGCCATCACAAAGAGGCTACTGGGGAAGTAGCCTTGAAGAGGTTTACTGTATTCATTTGCTAAAGTCTACAATGAGACAATATTTTTTGTTTAAACATGACAACATAGCAGGCTCTGGCAAATGGATACTGTATTCTGGGATTTCAGGATGTGAAAATGTAAAATAGTATAAAGTTCCTAAAACCTTTCATATCAGACTCTGACACTGAAATAATAATAATGCTTATCATTGTCTTTATTTATCCCAGAAGACTGCCACACAAAAAAGATTGAATAATAAAAACACCCAACTGAACTAGTTCTACCGTACTGTATATACATTACAGGTAGCAGGCTTTTGGTTCCCACCTTGTCAACATTAACAATTCATTGTCTTTCTACCTGCTAATATTATTCCATTATCTAATATTCTGTTTAGTTAGTTGTAGTCTATCATTCACATGTTGGGGCAAATTACATCCTTCTTCCCAACAACAGGAGAGCAGGGCCACAAAGCGAGTCATGATAGCTGCCAGTGAAATCATGTTCTAATTTGTTAAACCTGTGGTTGCTTTGATTTGATTTCTTGATTTGATTTCTGAATAATGAGAGCATTGACAGAGTTTTCAGAAATTACAGTTAAATTTTTGAGTTTGCTCCCAGCTGGCAGCACAACTAGGTAAAGCAATAAAGAGGATTTATTAAATCTTACCTTTTCCCCCTCCCCAAACACTTACCTGAGAGTGGTAAGGAAGATGTTAAACCAAACCAATGAGGTAATTAGTCGCTTAATTCTGCCCCCCCCCCCCCTTTCTTTTGACTTAATTGTGCTCTCATACAGCCTGCCTTTTCGAGCTCTCTTGAGAATCCTCTGAAAACAACACATCACAAATGTTCACGAGGCCAATGAGGAAAAATAGAAGCTGACATACAATATTGAGCCGTCAAGCCTTCATTTTAGCAGATTACTGTTCCTGCCTGAGCTAAAACGATACATTATGAACAGGCTTTGGCACAAAACTGCAGTCAGACAGGAAGTGAACAACTGTTCAGTAATGAGACAAACAGTTCATGATGGAGAATAGCATGCGTGACTGAGGAATCATAGTAAAACATTTAGTTTTATCTCCTGGCACACACGTCCCGCTGAGGAGACAGAAATATGTGGGTTTGACAAAATTTTGGATTGTACCAGCCTCATTGCATGGGCTGTGGAGTGAAAGCCTTCGGCGAACTGCTTTTCTCTGAACTAGAGAAGAATTTTGGAGCAGTGGCCACAGCAGCGGCTTAGCTTAACCCTGTCTTCTGCTCTCTCTATCGCTCCCTGACTGCCCACTCGCCGCGACTCTGCAAGACAAATTCCCTGCATGGTTTCTCCTTCTCTCGCTCTCACTGATGCTGCGAGCCGAACTTCAATCCCAGAGAAAACAGGATTAGAGCCTGGCCCTAGATATGGCTTTACCTCCCGAAGACATAACTGTGCTAAATACCCCTCACTACAATCCCATTGTAGGGATTCCCACAGACTAACTGTGAGATCTGAAACTCTTTGTAGGAGACAAAGGAGGGATGGCACACTGTTCTCATCTGGATACATGTTGGAAAATGTCGATGTAGGATGGGTCAAAAGGATGATGTCTGCCAGGGTGGCACCGTCAGTCTGTACTGCTTCTGCCCCAGCGCACAGCCGTGTCAGTCCATTTTTATGTCTCACTGACTCATGTCTACCTGCAGGCCAAAGCGATGGATGGGGGGGAGGGGAGCGTGAGTAGTGACCAGCACTTGGCTCCAAGAAGCAGGGCAAAGGTGAAAGGGGCAAGAGTGGAAGAGGAGAATAGACTATGATTTCAGGGAAGGAAAAAAACAAGCTCAAAAAGGAGATGAAGAATTTTATTAATAGAAAAAGCTTGTACAATAGCATCGGTTTGACATCCTTGATTGCATGTGGGTCTTGAGGCTCTTGTACTTTCCCCCCCTCAACCTATTCATTCCCTTTCTTCCAGCTTCCTTTAAGCTTGTTCAGCTTTTTGTAACAGTCAGTACATTAGGTCAAACCAATCTTTTGAGGAAAATTTCAAATGATCAGAATATACAAAAAAAAAGTCAAAACACTTGAAAATTGAAATTTTGCATTATGTCACATCTCGGTTTTTGCCTTTTCATTCAAGGTGATTGGTGAGATACAATTCAAAGAGAATGATGATAACAGAAAAACACAGTGGTGAATATCTGTTTTACAATACTCTATTGAATGGATACGGTCGACTCACAAGCCGTACCGTATAGAATTTGTTCGACTACTAAACTAACTCTCCTCGTAGCTCAAAGGGAAGATCAGAATCTCTCTGCGGTTGGTGAACAGCCATGAACTGCCTCGTTCTCTCAGCACCCTGCAGAGACACGTTAGATGTATGTTAGGTGACACGTGTATTGTGTGTTTTACGGTTTTATCGCAAGTAAATAATGTTCAAATCAAAGATATTTTATAACAGGGTGTGTGTTTATTTACACACCCGAGGGCGGGTTGGCAATCTCCATTCGTTCCTTTGTTGACTCAGTTTGTGTTCAAACACAACTGAAGGGGGAGGACGAGAGGGAGCCGCTGTGTCCTGGTACATACCCACATCTTCATACAAATGGTCGACGGGGCGACGGATGACATCTTGTAGAGCACATAGAACGCATGGCGAAAACACAATCGGGAAATACTGTAAATGTGCTGCATTAGAACAAGGTCAGATATAGACTCTAAATGTAGCATGATATTTAGGCTGTGAGGTGTTTACTGGCCTGACTGCTCTGAGCCACGTTTGCGTCTTACCAAGTCCACGTGTTTCCTCAGGGGGGGGGCTGAGATGTGGCGTGTAGACACCGGTGGGATAATAATAATGGGAACATTCCTGCAGAATATGAGACAGAAGCGATAGCATCAGCTCATCAGCCATGACCTTCGATAACTTCCCTTTAATAGCAATTCCAGATGTTTCTCATCAATGGAGGGATGGAGGCTACCGTGAATTTTTTAAAGAAATGATTCAACCTATTTCTGTCGCCACTTTTGTCTAGAAATAACCTCGCAACACATTTTGAAGATTCCCATCATGGATTCCTGCCTGTTTAGGAAAACATGGGAAGTGAAGACAAAGGGTATGTAATCCCTGTTATCAAATGGAGAAGTCATTGGCATCCACACACTAACAGAAACAGTTTTTTATCTTAAAAATGTTGCAAACAGGCTGAAAATCTGGCCCAATCACACCAAACCTTCTATTCAAAACTAGTTATCATTATATGTTAAATATGTTTATAGGCAAATCAGTGTAAGGTGTTTGCAGATCCATCCTGTTCTGACAGCAGTGTTATGTTTTCTTTTTACTACACTAAACTGTTTTCTCCAAGGTTCAAATCCCCGTTGGCCTCTTTAAAGTACAAAATGATAATTTCTCCAAGATCGATATGTATTTTGAATGCTAATTGTGATGTATCGATCTCTGTTCCATCTCTCTGCACTGCTAAAGGTTTCATTAGCTTATCTATCAATTTCCCATGTTATGGCTGAATTCTCCGCTTCCTCTCCTGCCAGTATTCCTCACCCTGTGCATAACCTCTTTCCTTCCTTCATCTGTTTACGCAACCTTTTTTGTGTCTTCGCATATTTTTCAATTGCCCTTTTCACTTTCTGCTCTTTGCCTCCTCTCTCGGGTTCCCACCTCCGCATAGCTCTCGTACACGTTGCTGTCCGCTTCTGATCCAGAGTCAACGAGCAGCGTGCGCTGGGCTGCCGCGTTGATCATCTCTCTGCTCTCGTACTTGTTGGAGTTTCCCGCAGTTGATTGACTTGACCTGCACGGTGGAATCACACTTTGTCATCTGCCAGCCCACGATTTATTTCCCCGCAACTTGTAGTAATTAGTCCCCAGTGTGAATTCAGAGTTACAAAGCATTCACCACGCACAGCAGCTTGTTTCCTGCATACATTAACTTCTTAATAACAATACATTATGTGGCATGTGTATCCATTTGTTGCAGGGTTGCGGTGCGGGTTTATTGACACTAATATCAGAATCAGAATCAGAATACTTTATTGATCCCTGGGGGAAATTATTTTTTGTTACAGTGCTCCATTTATAAACGGGATATTGAGAGACTTGTTGTTTTTGCCTGCCTGGCTGTTTTCTGGGGAGTTTTTTTGTCCACGGATGAGCGGGTGGATGAGGGCTCAGACTTACTTGAGTGGATTTGGTTGGTATTTTTATTACTTCTTATGACAGGGCCTGAACCTACCCCTCATCTTCTTTCTTCTTTCCATCCAACACACTGTCCCTGCTGCCCGCTGCTGGGGATACAAAAGAGAAGCCAAGATAATCAGAGAAATGTAAAAGACGAGAGTGAGAGTGAATGAATGACGAGTAGGCTGTAAAGAAAAAGAAAAAAAAATCTATGTGAAAACCAAAAGGCAGGTGAGAAAAAAAAATCTTGAAGGAGAGACCTTGACAGTTAGAGTGAAGAAGAAATGGGAAGAGACAATAAAAGCGATAGAGGACGGACATAATGATAGCAAATGAAATAACAGATATATATGAAACACAGGGGTGACAGCTTTGAAGGATTAATGTGGCGGGGAGGGTGGAGGCCTATGTAGTGAGGAAGAGGAGAAGAGACAGGGGTTGACAAATAGAAAAAAAAGGCACATAAAGAGATGAGGCGAGAGCGAGAGGCTAAGCTGACAGTTGTATCGTGGCTCAGTGATATTGCTGTGGAGGTATGTGAGGAATCAGAACAACGCGATGACAGAGCGCCGTGGAAGAAACATTTTAACATCCACTGATGGGAATATAATTATGTTTACCTGTCTGACCTTGCCTCTTTTTCCACCTTAGTCCAAAGAAGCAACCAATCAAATTAAACACCAGCAGGCCTCCTAATACTGCTGTCAACACCACAGTCAAATAGACTGGCAGTCCACTTCCACCTAGTTTGCAAAACATTAGAAATATTATCTCTGTGCAGAGGAAGTAATATGGAAATTTGCAAAGATAAAAACTGACTGAGACAGGCCCGACCACTCACTCAATTGTCTTTATTGATTAAAAACTAGCAGAGGGGAAAAAGTATGGGTGGGTGCCATGACAACCACACTTTTACAGCAAACATTAAAAGCATTGGAGGTGCATATATTAACATGATTTAGCCAAATGAAGGTAGCTGCTGTGTAAAAGACTTACCCTGTGAGGCTGGGTCTATATCTGATGGGTCCTCATCTGAATCTGGCCTCTCTACAGACAAAATAAAATAGGACCGCAAATGCACATTTGTTAATTAGATCTCAGACTATCAGGTGCTTGTGCTGTTCAACCCTAAAGTGGGGTTACTCCAAACTGACCCTTAGTGGTGATGGTCAGTACTGCATTGTTGTCAGCATATTCGCTCTCTCCTATTGCATTAAGGGCATTGACAGAGAAGTTGTAAGTGGTGACAGGCTGCAGACCAGTAACAGTAAAGGTTGTCTCACTGGGAGGGAAGACATCCACATACAGGAAACTGACAGACTGATCCCAACAGTACCTGTCAACCAAAACAGTTAGTCAAGTACAATTCTTTGAGACTCCGAAAAAAAACCCCACCCTTGTTCATCTGACATCGTTTCTTGGCTCTTTCACCTGATGCGGAATCTCTGTTGCAAACCACCATTGAAGCCGGGTATCCATTCAAGAGTGACAGAGTCATGGCCAACACTGACTTGGCGAAACGATGAAGGGGGATCTGGGTGATCTGAGGGTAAAAGAAAAAGCAGAAAAATGAAAAAAGAAGAAAAACAAAGAAAGAAGGAAGAAGAAGCAAGCGTGCGCTCAATTTTTGTGAGAGAGCTGAACACCGTCACTCAACAGGGGGCTGTTTGAAAAGGCTTTAGGTGCTAAGAAACTGAGATGTGTGCCATTATATAGTCGAGTGATTCCATTCGCAGGCATGAAGAGCTACTGTGGATTAGACTGGTGCCGCCTTCTTTTTAATGGAGCTGTTAAAAACAGACAAAATGATAAACATGAGTTCAGAGCTGATGTTTTTTTATTTTTTATTTTATTTCATTTCCATTATTTATTTATTTTTTGACAAAAGGAAAATAGAAAGAAAAATCACTTAGGGGTACTCTCACTTTCCCCATTTGTCATACAGCTGTGTTAGGAACAAAATCATTTTGTCTGATATACTGCACCCATACTGTGTATAACTGTTTACCTCAGAACAAAATGCTCGCTTTATTTTTTTGCAGTTTAATTTCATGCTGTGCCCTCATGACACATCACTCCAGGTATATTAGTCTGGAATGTTTAATCAAGAAAACTGGGAACAACCAATGACGGTAAACAGGCCAGAAGAGAGATGATCATTGTGGTTAAAATTTGTCGGAAAGCTTTAAAAGCTTGTTTATTTTTTCCAACAGTTTATTCTTTGTCAAAGTTTAGCGAAAAGGCTTAAAAAACCCTCATATTTCCCGACAGCAGCAGTTTTGCATCACTCCTCATTTGCTCTTGCTTGCCCTTTGTTGTATAAGCGATGAGTAAACATGGGATTTAGCTTTAGCTGGTCTTTCTCAGCATAAACTAGCTGATTTATCCATTTTATCCAAAAATGTTCTGCAGTGAAGGATGAAGCCTCTTGATTATTATCAGTATTGTGAACAAAGGTCAGTGTAAGCAATCCAGGTCTTCAGTCTGACACAGGGCATAACTTCAGTCAGGGTAGTAAAGCAAAAGTGGATTATTTGGCATTTGGAGCGTAGAAAAAAGAAAAAAAAAGGAGGTTGGTTTTTTGGGGGGCAGAGGGAGAGATAGTGGAGGGGAAAAGGAGGAGAGATAGTAGCGTAGCAACATAAGAAGGATGCTCTGCTCGTCTATGGCTCCGGGCTTCAGCCCAGTTTGCAAAGTAAATAATTCCCGCTATCAGCTTTGCTCATAAGATTCCAGGGCAGAGAGGTCAGCCTTATTTGGATCTCGTCTCCTTCAAATCCAAAAAGCACCATGCTACAAGAGGAAAAAAGCTCTCCTCCTCTCAGGCTCTACAATGATAAGGAAGCATATAAAATGTATTATCACTGCGTCAGATAAATTATGAATATTCACAGCTGTAAAAAAAAAAAAAAAAAAAGGAAAAGAAAAGAAAAGAAAGTGACTGGGGAAAAAACAATATTGGATTGTATTTTATGGTTTTTATAGTAAACATTAAATGTGTCCAACTGTGGCTGTGGGCTTTTGCTCAAAGCTGGACTGTGTTGATAATAGTGGTAGTGCACAGATACACTGGTAGCTTGAAGGTAGAAACCTCTAAGCATGCTGGCAGACTCAAGCATATCACTGCAGCATTATCTGAGGAAGAAGTAAAGTAGTGCTATGGGCTAAATGATAAGGTAGAGATAAAGCAGTGGAATAAGTTTACTTAAAGTGCTGCTTCTCAGGAGCAACAACTCTCTTCACTTTACAGAAGTCTAGATGTCTAGTGCCTCCCCCAGACTATTGTAATTTTGCTGAAAACGGCTGATAGACTTTGGACAAGGCAGCACTCAGACTCAGTCATTGTGATACGCTGCCAAATTAGAAATAAAGGAAAAAAAATAGCCCTCCACTACCAAGTATAATGAATAATCATGAATAATGATAATAACAATAAACCATGAATAATCCCTACATGTTGAGCCATAACCACTGAGTTTGATCATTTACCATCAGCTACTCTAAGTCAGATCTGAAGGGACCACAATCACCAAGAACACCATTGGTAACACAGTTATTATGCTTATTACGACCCAGAGAACAGCATCCCTACAGTCAACCACAGAGGCTGAAACCTTTGCTTTAGTGCTGTTTTTCCCCTAAGGATCCAGGATGACTTCATCGCATTGAGGTTCCTGTGGAGTGAAGATGGAAAGAAAATCTGTGGAGGGAACTGAAACTTTGAGTTGCCAAGCAGCAGCCAAGAGACCTAAAGGACTAAGAGATTTTCTGTAAAGAAGACCGGCCCCAAATCCCTCCTGAGGTGTGTTCAAACCTGGTGATCATCTACAAGAAACATATCATTGCAGTGCTTGGCAGTAAGGGTTTCTCCACCAAGTACCTAGCCATGTTTTGCTCGGGGATCAAATACGTATCTCAGTGGCATACAAATCAATTTCTAACTTTTTATGTAATGTATGTTTTTTTCTGGATTTCTCTCCATTAAAATCAAACTACAATAAAAATTACATACTGTTAATTTCTTTGAAAGATTCAGTCCTATAACTCTCTACAGAGATAGGCTTACACACACACACACACACACACACAGGAAACAAAAATAGCGATTCAGTACTTGTGCTGATGAGCTGGATGTCTAGCTTGTCTTCCCCAAGCGAGTTGCGTGCAGTGCAGCTAAAGACAGCGTAGTCCAAAACTGCGCTCACGTTTACCACTCGAACTGTGCTGGTGTGAAAGGAGCCTTCCCTCATTATCATCTCCTCATACCTGTAGCATGAACGTACGCACACAAACACAACCAGAGAAACACAATAGAGAAAGACAAATCCTTAGCATACAGACACACATTTTGCATTTTAATGTTACTCAGCTTGACACCAAAAAGTGTTGAACAGGTAAAAAATATCAAAAGCACTAAATCTGGATTTAGCAATGACATATTAAAAAATTGCAAAATAGTGTAGCATATAATATTTGACTTGAAGTTATTTTTATTATACAAATTTAGCACAAGCATAAACAATTAACATATTCAATTCTCCAACCTGGGATTTTCAAAATCCATGAGTACGCCACTTTTTTCCCAAGAGAAGTCGACACGAGGAACGCCCTCTGCCTGGCACACAATTTCAGCTGTGCTAGTGCCATCCCCTCTGCTTGCTACCTTTCTCCATTGGGGACCTTTACGAAGCTCTGGTTTAACTATATATGACAAGATGGGCATAGAAGATTATTCTTGCAGATACCACACAGCGAGGAAATGGAAATGTTTTATCGCCTTCTCACAGTGAAAACCGAATACAAAACTCACATTGCACAACCAACCGTATATGTGCACTGGCAGGGGGTTCTATGCCATTATTGGCTAGGCACTCATAACTACCAGCGTGAGCCCGAGTCACATTATAGATGGTCAGAAGGCCTGATTCGTCTTCCTGGGTTTCCTCGCCCATCTCCACCTCCTCCTCTCCCTGTCAAAGATAGAGTGAGGCAGGATAAGAAGACGACAGCCGCTATCCCTCAGCACACATCTGCCTCCCCTACCTGTCTAGATGGATGAGAGCTAGACAGGTAGATTGTGAGGAAGAGCTGAGCTGGAAACCATCAGGGCCTGGGGTCTGGATGGGAAGGGCACTCAATGGAACAAGCTCTGAGAACAGAGAAGAATAATGCCAAAGGCTAGAGAGCCACAGGAAAAGAGAGAAGGAGGGGCCATGCAGGTTGAAAGTGACACGCACACACGACTGCCAGGGGGTGGGTTAAGACTGGTCGGCATCGGTAGATACAGAGACCACGCCACATTGACGAATGTGCCCTTTAGTCACGCAGCAGTAATGAAAGCTATTTTTCTGGATTTGGGCTGAGCGTGGAGCAGGAAGAGGTGGGGTGGAAGGATAGTTAGAGCCAGTGAAATATGGTGCATCTGGGCATTTGCAAAGGCCAGTAAAAAAATGGCAAGAAAGGAAGCCAGATAAAAGGAAGGTCATTTAGGGGATGACTGCTTCTGTGTACGTTTTTTTTATATATGTGGCTCTCACCAGCCATTTCCAAGAGAACATGCCAGCTATAATCGGGTTCGCATCTGCCACACATATCAGATCTGCTGTTTCCCCCAGGTTCACGAACACCGGCTCTTTCTCTGCTTTGACACTTGGAGCATCTGAGGGTAAGAAAAAAGGAATAAGGTTACGGCAGGAGCAATGTCAACCAGGGACAAATCATTTGGCAAACCATTAAACAGGCTTGCTGCATTGCTGTAATTACTCTTACACCAGTTTGCCTTTGCAAATATTCATAAACCCATTATAATTGGCCACTGTGCTTTGGATACAATGTCATTAACTTCTTTAGGTGATAACCAAGACCAAGAATTGAAAACACAGGGGTCGCAGAGGAGACCAAGCAAAGTCTCAACTCCACTACTTAACTATCAGGCTTGAGTTCATTCTCTGTATGGTCATTAGTCAAAAAAATAAAACAAGAGAAAAGCATCAGAAAGGAAAAAAAAAAAAATCCAAAAATACTAATGAAGCGCACTTACTTAAAACAAGCTCTGTCAACAAGGCAGAAACAGGTAAAGGTCATACACACAAAACAACAATAAAAACTCATTGGAAAGCTGACAGTGAGACAATAAAGAGCATAAAGGCAGTCTGGCTAACATATAAATAGGGAAGTGATTAGCTAAAGGGAAAAGGGGACACAACAAAAATAAAAATAAATCAAATATGGACATGAGTTAAGCAAATGGAATAACTAAATAAGCAAAACAAGAAAGAGAAAGGAAGAAACACAGTAAGAGCATCTGTTCTTCTTATAGATGTGTCTGTAACAGACATCTGGTCATGTGACCTATGAAGGTGTGATAGTGATGAAACAAACAAGAGGAGTAGGGTAACCTGGTGACCTTCCAGTTTGCCATTTTTATACATATACAATCATTCTACATATACGCTATATCTTCTTCCTCACTGCATGACTACACCTCTTTTCTTTGTTCGCCTCTGCCTCACAAGCTTTTCATACATCCCATGGGTGCCGTGTACTTGCAACAATAAAGCCATTAGTGCCTACTTGTCTAAACCTATGTTCACTCTCGAGGAACAGTGATGGGAAACGCTAGCAAGACACAGACCTCTGGGTTTGTGGAATCCACCCATGTTGGTCTCCTAACCAAGAACGACACCAATAAGTGGCTTACACCGCCACACATAAAAGCTACCACAATTCTCCATACATAATGAATATCTACAACTGTCAAGCCCAGTCAGATCAAGATGGCAGAATCCATTAGGCATGTACCATGGGCTTTAGTGAATCAGGCAGACCTACATTTTCCACATTCCTATTATTAAATCATCAGTATCGGGGCAGAGGGCCTAGAGCTTGAGGCTGGGCCTGGGGCAGCAGTGGTGGTGGATGGCCTTGCATGGAGGTCTAATGAATGAGGTACGTTTGGCGGGGAGGAACTAGAAGTCAGAGTTGTTGTCAGCATGTGTGGATGCACACTGTCAAGTTCAAAAGCAGTCATACTGTTCCGATTCAAATTCAATTTACAAAACAGGCAAGAGAAATTCTGCTCGTTCTCTATTTAAAGAAGGAAACCTATTCAATAAAGAGTTACCATCTCAATCATTGTTTAAAAATCTCCTTTGCCATTGTAGTTGGCTTCTTGGGGCACTTTCATTAACTTCTATAAAATGTTTGCTCCCTTTCAAAAGGTATAGGAGCAACAGAACAACATCAGAAAGTGTGTGCAAATCTAAAGATTCACACGAGCTCGTCCATTTCCTGTGTGCAGGGTCTTACACTGAACGTCCAGCGTGATGGAGATTTCGTTTGCGCCTTCATCGTTTTCACACTTGACGGCGTAAACTCCGGCATCGTTCCTTGACACATTCCTGATCTCCAGTGAGTGGTCATCTAACCAGTGATAGCGGTAATCTTCCTCTACCAAAACACACACAGACACACGCACACACAGACGTAAAAAGCAATGGTAAATTAAGTATTCATTACATGCTCATCAACTGAATGTCCTCTGGCCACTGGTCTCTAAGTGACGTCTAATTCTGCATTATTGATTGGTCTGGCCGGATTCTCACATCAAGCCAACAATAGACTGTGAGAGAGAGACACCTTCTTTTCCACAGCGCTTAAAATGTAATAGGTGGATTTCTGCATTTAAAATAGTCATTTTATAGTGCTGTTGTATAATGGAGCTAACAGAAAAAGAGAGTGGGTGCAGCAGGGCCCTGGTGACACTGGCCAGGAGGAGAAGCCAGGTTTAGAACTGTTGTGTTGTATTCAGGGAGACAGCAATCCTCATTTAGACTGCATACATTAGAGCAGTAATGAGAATCACATTTGGCAGGGTCCCATGCTGGCTAACCTGCCATGTTTTATTCAGACCCTGAATGGCAGAGCTGAGTGCTTACTTGCTGGCTCAGCTCAACTAGGACCTGGTTTATAGAGCCATCACACAACCCTAGATCACCTTTGACCAGCTTCTCCCTGCGGTGCAGCCAAATGCAGGAGACCTCCTCTGGGTTAGCTGAGACCAGCAGTGGGATGACTGCCATGTCATCCTCAAGCACCTGCACCTCTGTTGGTTGGTCTGGGCTGAATTCTGGTGGGTCTGACAGACAAGCAGCACAAAAAAATAAAATAAAATAAAATACAGCTACAGTGAATTGGATTCATACTAAGCAAATAGATCAGTGGCAAGGATATAAAGTCAGTGCCACAGAACCACCAAGAGTGAGCACAAAGACACACAAAACATGTTGGACGTGAAAGCACGAAGAGACACTAATGAGAGTCAAACAAGTAGAAAGTCGACATCCCACCAATAATTCCAGATCTTACTAACTTCACACACTTAGAGGACGGGGGAGTAAGGCAGCACAGGAGGAAGAGGGACAGGCATTAAAACAACGAGTGACAGTACTGTTGTCCAACGGCAGCTCTGCACAAACACACAGTGACATTCCTTCATGCTCATACACAGCACCAAGCTTTGAAACAGTGGCTGGCTGCTGCCTGTGAAATGGCATCAAAGACAAACATGGCCATGCAGCAAAGCAAATGCACAATTAGGACACATTGCCACAGAGCTCAACAGACCCACAACTCACAACAAAGGTTTCCGGTAAACAAAAAAAATTATATTGAACACACATTCTGCAAAGTCACATCAGCAAACTACTTTTTGATCCACGTCATTAATGATCATCATTGTGCATCATTTAAGAATGATGCAACCCAAATCTCTCAGTCAATGACAGGAAAGAATGAGAAAAAAAGAGAGAGAGAGACGTGAGCAAACAATTCACCTTCTACTTACAAAGCACATTGAGCTTATAGTACGTGTTGGTCCCCTCTGCCAAAACATGGCTGTAGGCCTGGCAGATGACCTTCTGGTTGTGATGCTGTGAAGTCAGATTCAGAGACAGAGAACTGTGCACTGAAATGCCACCAAACTCAGCATCCCTGGGTTCCTCCTCGACTCCCTGCAACCTACGACACAATTGCCAACCAGTAAATCCAATTAATAAAGGACTTCAAGTGCACCAAACAGTTATCATTTCTCCTCATTTAATAGGATAAACATCAATCATTCAGACTCATTCTGATAGTGAATTGGGGATCTGATTTTACATAAGAGCTTTTTCTGTTATGTCCCCTTTAGCCTACTGACTAGGCAAACCTTAATGGGCCCAAGATCCAGGAGATGTTTGCCATCGGACTGCTGCTTCCAGCCTGGCACTCCAGGATTAGCGCCTCACCCTGACGAAGTACCTCTTGTTGGGCTGTGATCTTCATACTTACTGGTGTAACTGGAGAACCACAGAGTAAACACGAAAATTCAATTTTGACTCATTGATTATTTCAAGATGAAGGATATAAAATGCAGCAAATCAAATCTGCTGTGAAATTCATTTATCTAATATAATGCTTTTCTCTCAGCTAAGTTAGACTGGGAGAAAGTTCAAGTCTTAAAGCTCCAGTCTTACTCACAGTGAACCCTGAGCTTGGTGTATGCAGAGATGGTTTTCTTTGCTTTATTCGTGGCGTCACAGCGGTAGCTGGCCATGTTGTCACTTGCTGTCAGGACCACGACCAGTTCTCGAGCTACACCCATATCAAACGAGGTCTGCTGCAGTGCACCAGTCACTGCCGTTCCATCCTAAATCACAAAGAAAGATTGTAGATCTCTGTGTTTAGGCTCGACAAACACCACGACACAAATATACAGTCAGGCATGCTCTTACGGCAGTGCATTCTCACCTTGAACCAAGCCAAAGTTGCTTTCGGATTTCCCCCAGTGGCGAAACAGACCATATGGACCGTGCTTCCAGAACGTAAGGGGACATCTTCAGGTGGAGCATTGATCCAGACTTTTTGAGGGGGGTCTGTTGATTGTAATTTTTTATGATCAGTTCCTTTGGGGTTTTTTTTTTTAAATATGTTAAGTAGACCTGTTTTCCATCTTGTATTAAGGGACTGGTCTCTTTAAAAGAGCTGAAGTTGATATCAATTATACAAATATCAGTTCAAAAATTTCTGCAAAAGACTTTTCCTGGAACTGTGGGGGGGACAGGGTGGCAGTAAACCTCCTGAAATATCATCGGTCCCCACTGGTGCTTTTCTCCAAACTCTGTTATCTAATCAATTGGCAGAAATTGGCTGTTTGTTTTCCCCCTCCTGGGAAAAACAAACAGTTGTCCTCAAATCATTGCAAACACAATAATATAACATTAAATTATACAAGAAAATGCAACGAAAAGACTTTTGCTAATTATAGACACTCAAAAGATTGTGTCCCTCCTTCATTTCCCTCATTGTGGATTGGTCCACTGCCCATCCCTGAAAACCCCAGACACATTAGGCTTCCATATTAGGCTTCCATATTAGTGTCTGCAGAGCAATCTCTTTAAGTGTGTCAGTGGTGGCTGGCCTCCAGTAAGTAGGTACTTTGCAATGGTTAATTTAATACCAAGGATGTGTTGGCTGTTTTTTCAACTGAAAATAAAAAAAAAGACACATTTAATGTATAACTGTAACTACTCTACTTTTTCTTGGGTTTATTACCTTGTGCAGACTGTATATAAAAGATCCATGCTGTCACCCATTGTTCATGGAAGTCCTGTTTTAAAACCTTAGTTTGAGAATTTTGTCTCAAACTAGACATCACAAAGGAGAAACTGGGGACACGGCATGGTTGCAGCGTGTCAATCACAATGTAGCCCCACTCAAAAGCATACTGTATACCACCTTATCCTATATTTTACTTATCTTATAAACATAATGTCAATAAGACTTGGAATGAAAAATTGAGACCATAAATTTATTATAATAATGTTTTTACTGATATAATAGGTGAGCATCAGGATGTTCCATATAAGTTTATTTAACATCTGACTTCTTTTTGCAATTAAACCTGTAAACGATGTCAGTTTTTTCTATCTATAGGATCCATTGGCATATTGTTACCAATAATATACCAATAAGGTATGGCTTTGGAAGCTTACTTGCAATTTAAATATCTCTTTAAATATTTTGCTGTTTAATTTGTTACATATGCTTGATGAGTATTTATGAAACTTCATTAAGTCAAGATGTGGATTTTCATATTAACCTCTAATATATCTTTATATGTTTATGATTAACTTACCCAGTGTAATTAGACCCTAATCACATTCGTGTTTTCTTGCTGCATGTAAAATGGGTGGCATGATTTATCTTATAATGAATTTTGTTGACTTGTATTATTTGGAAATGAAGGAATACTTAATTTATTTTTTTCAAAAATTAATTAACAACTACATATAAAATATTAAGAAGTAAGTATGTTTTTTTTCAGGCTTGATAGCATTTTGGTCTTTGACACATCAACAGAAAAACATTAGGGATCCGCTTCTTTGAAAAAAAAAAAAAAGACTCATCATATATTTGATTTTGGTTCTGTTAATGAGAGGTTCTTTCTCACATTTGTTAATAACCTGCATCTGTGTGTCCATTTGTATACTAACTAGGTCAGCTAAAGCAGCACAGACAAGAAAAAAACCCTTCTGATTATATTTTCAGTGCAACAAAACATCAAGTAAGCGGAGAGACACCACACCTAGTGCTCCGATTACCACTGGGACCACCGTCACCTTCACCCTCCACATCTTCTCGAGCTCTTCTTTGAGCCCTTGGTATTTCTCGATCTTCTCGTGTTCCTTCTTCCTGATGTTGCTGTCATTCAGAACCGCTACATCGATCACTACGGCCGTCTTCTGATGTTTGTCTACCACCACTATGTCCGGTTGGTTAGCCACCACCATTTTGTCCGTCTGTATCTGGAAGTCCCACAGGATCCTAGCTCGGTCATTCTCCAATACCCTTGGGGGCATCTCCCATTTTGACCTCGGGACTTCCAGGTTATACTCGGCACAGATGTTCCTGTACACTATGCCGGCCACTTGGTTATGGCGTTCCATGTATGTCCTGCTTGCTAGCATCTTACACCCTGCTGTTATGTGCTGGATTGTCTCTGGAGCATCTTTACACAGCCTGCACCTGGGGTCCTGCCTGGTGTGATAGACCCCAGCCTCTATGGATCTTGTGCTTAGTGCTTGTTCCTGTGCTGCCATGATTAGTGCTTCCGTGCTGTCTTTCAGTCCAGCTTTGTCCAGCCACTGGTAGGATTTCTGGATATCAGCCACCTCCTCTATCTGCCGGTGGTACATACCGTGCAGGGGTCTGTCCTTCCATGATGGTTCCTCGCCTTCCTCTATTTTCTTGGGTTTCTGCTGCCTGAGGTATTCATTGAGCACGCTGTCAGTTGGGGCCATCTTTGTGATGTATTCGTGGATGTTCCTTGTCTCATCCTGGACTGTGGCCTCACAGCCTCACCCCTGGACTTGGGGTGAAACCCTCCATGCATGGTAAGGAGCTTTCTTGTCTTTATGTCAGTGGCTTCTATCTCCTCCTTTGGCCAGCCTATTACCCCAGCCGGGTACCTGATCACGGGCAGGGCGTAGGTGTTGATAGCCCGGATCTTGTTCTTACCGTTCAGCTAACTCCTCAGGACTTGCCTGACCCTCTGCAGGTACTTGGTGGTTGCAGCTTTCCTAGCGGCCTCTTCATGGTTCCCATTCGCCTGCGGGATCCCCAGGTACTTGTAACTGTCCTCTATGTCTGCAATGTTGCCTTCTGGTAGTTTGATCCCCTCCGTTCTGACTACCTTCCCTCTCTTTGTTACCATCCAACTACACTTCTCCAGCCCGAACGACATTCCGATGTCATTGCTGTATATCCTGGTGGTGTGGATCAGTGAATCAATGTCTCGTTTACTCTTGGCATACAGCTTGATGTCATCCATGTACAGGAGGTGGCTGACAACTGCTCCATTCCGTAGTCGGTATCCTTAGCCAGTCTTGTCAATTATCTCACTGAGGGGGTTAAGGCCTATGCAGAACAGCAGTGGGGACAGAGCATCTCCTTGGTAGATCCCGCACTTGATGGTGACTTGTGCTATGGGCTTGGAGTTGGCCTCTAGTGTTGTCCGCCACATCCCCATTGAGTTCCTGATGAAGGTTCTCAGGGTCCCATTGATCTCGTACAATTCTAGGCATTCCAGGATCCAGGTGTGGGGCATTGAGTCATAGGCCTTCTTGTAATCAATCCAGGCAGTGCACAGGTTGGTCAGTCTGGTCCTGCAGTCTCGGCTGACTGCTTGGTCTGCCAGTAGCAAGTGTTTTGCGCCTCTGGTATTCTTGCCCATCCCTTTCTGTGCCCCGCTTATGTATTGACCCATGTGCCTGTTCATCTTAGCCGCTATGATGCCTGACAGGCGCTTCCATGTGGTGCTGAGGCAGGTTATTGGTCGGTAGTTGGAGGGGACCGGTCTCTTCTGGGGGTCCTTGAGGATCAGGACTGTCCGGCCTTCGGTTAGCCATTCTGGGTGTCTCTCGTTAACTAGCAGCTGGTTCATTTGTGCTGCCAGGCGCTCGTGGAGTGCAGTCAGCTTCTTCAGCCAGTAGGCGTGAACCATGTCAGGACCTGGTGCTGTCCAACTCTTCATACTGGAGACCCTTTCTTGGATATCTGCCACTGTGATGGTTACTGGAGGTCGCTGTGGTCTGCCCTCAGATCCACTAGCCACTGAGTATTGCCGCTATGGGTTGCCGTTATGGGTTGCGTCCTTCTCCCGTATGCTCTTCCAGTATTGTTCTGCCTCCAGCCTTGGTGGTGCTGTTCTCATATTGTTCCCCTGCCACTGAAAAGTACACCTTGGCTGGTTCTGTGGAGAACAGCTGGTTTATTCTCTTGCCTTCTATCTCTCTGGTGTACCTCCTCAAGCGGCTGGCCAAGGCTGTGAGTCATTGCTTGGCAGTTTCCAAGGCCTCAGGTATGGACAGCTTCCTGTACTTCTTAGGCACCTTCCTCATCGCGCCTTTCTGCAACTCCGATAGTTGGCTAACCTCCCTCTGTGCTACCTTGATCTTAGCCTCTAGCCTCCTTCTCCATGGAGGGTACTGCCCCTTGTGGCTGTTCAACTTGTAGCCAAGCATCTCACTGATCACTGCTGCCGTATTGTAGATCAACTTGTTAGTCGGTAATCGTGGCTGTAGGTATCGTCCGTAGTGCTGCATTAACATCATCTAGCAGACCTTCTGAGGTCTTGGCCTGTCTTGGCCTTCTTGGCCTGTCGATACCTGTCAGCTGTCAGCCAGTCCCACAGGCTAACCAAGCCCGATAGGACTCCTTCTTCAGCCTGGTGGCTCCCTTCACCTCTGGTGTCCACCATTTGGTTCGGGGATTACCACCACTGCAGGCACCAACCACCTTGCGGCTGCAATGGAGATGCTGAACATGGTCCATTCGGACTCAATGTCCCCAGTCTCCCTCGGAATGCTGTTGAAGCTCTGCCGGAGGTGTGCGTTGAAGATTTCGCAGACTGGGGCCTCTGCTAGCTGTTCCCAGCACACCCTCACTACACGTTTAGGTGCACAATGCTATTGTGAAAATTGTTTTGTTTACTGGACTGTACAGTTTCATTAACCCTTCAGAACAATGCTGGAATCAAAGTTTTATTCTCCATGAAGTTTTCTTGTGGCAATTATGTACACTAATATCAAAGGAATTCAAGAAACCACGCTTACTTAGAAAACTTAAAGTCACTTACAGTAGACACTGAGTTCATCGCTCTGGGTTTTGGAGAAATGTGTTCCCTTGTTAAAAGCCTCACAGGTGAGCTTCATCCCGTGCTCCTCCCTGGAGACCCGGTGGGTCATGTTGGACATGATTGTCATCCCACCGTTGTCTCCCTGCAGACACAAAGAACATCTGACAGTTTTGGGGGACAGACAGTCTTGGTCTGGCATCCTTACTTAGTTGTATGTGTGTATGTGTGTGTGTGTGTGGGGGGGGGGGGGGGTCTGTGAGAAAAACAACCCTCGCTGGTTTGTCTTGGCGAATACAGATGGCAAATTAGCCACTGTAATAACTGATGTTGTGCATGGTCTGTGATAAATAAGTATATTCATCTGACTCTCCGGCTTTGCACACTGTTATAAATTGAGGCAAGTGTCATTTTGCACCTGCCTGATAGTGGTCATGCCTTTGCAGCACATCTGGTTATTAAAGCTATTATTGTGGTAATTACTGTAAAAGCCACAGTCAGAAAGACTAACAAAGACACTGGACAGGAGCGTCAGTCTTCATTCGCCTCACACTGTGTCGCATGCATTAAAGCTCGCATACGGCACAGTGAGTGCCTTGTGTAAGATCAAATGAAAATGCTGCTACCAGATGAATAAAGAGCTTGTTTAATAATACTCATCATCTGTGTCAGCTTTTATTCACTTTGATCTTATTAGCATACACAAAAGAGGAGAAGAGCAGCAGAATACTCTTTTTGGAATCGGATGATTCATTTGCAAAGCTGCAGCAGGCCTATCCAGAGACAGCTCATGGTCATACTGTTTTCTTTCATCTATAACGGTTCACATGAGGTCACATTGCATTATTGAGGATTCTTTTAATGCAATAGGAGGCATTTTTATAGTTTTTTGTTGATACCCTGAAGGCAAGCTTGACTGAAAGGAAATGTTTTTGTACATTAGCTTCCATGCCTTTTGCCTATCTATTCATAAAAAAAAAAAAAAAAAAAAAAAATATATAAATAAATATATATATATATATATATATATATATATATATATATATATATATATATATATATACACATACACACACACACAACCTTTTTCAGTATTCTGTGTAAATCGACCAGGATGTTAACTAGTCATAGGACTGCATGGATGAATTTCAGCGTTGTGCAAATTGCGTCCCATGTAGTCCCACCTCCTCCATAGCAACAGAAGTGTTGTTGAGCTCCTTGTAGCCCAGCCACCAGCGGATGTCGACGGGGGGATTGCTGGAGGTGGTGTAGCAGCTGAGATTCAACTCTTTCCCCTCAATTGCTGTTAACGAACCCGACAGTGTCAGCTCAGCAGGCTCAACTGATGTACACGCACACATGCATGGGAAAACATACAAAGACAAGTCAGTGAAAATATCATCCCGTGAATAGTACATTCAACAGCTACATATTCTGATCACAGAGCCAGCGCAACTATTTTTGGATGTGAAACACAGAGCTGTATCAAGGGTGAGAGGGAAAAAAATCACTTTGAGTGGCAACTTGTTTTCTCTGGGGGTTTTCATTGTGGTTTCTAAAGTCTGCTTCGTTTTAACCAGAGGGGTAGACAGGGTACAATAGCTGCAGGCAAAGTGATGCAGTCGTATAAAGCCTTCCGGGGAATACAAAGCCTTGGGACCAAGCTGGCAGGCTTCTAGTAGGAGGGGTCATGCATGTAAATCTTTTGTGTTTTTATGTCTGTTCCACATGTGACACTGTGTGGAATGCATCTGCCTAATCCACACACACACACACACACACACACACACACACACACACACACACACACACACACACAGCTGAAATTCTTGCAGGTACTGTATGGTGAAGGAGGCATATTCATATTTCACCAGTGAGTCTTGCTCCGTGCCCTCCAGCTTCTGCCAGCGCCTAGAGCATTGTCAGGCAGTCAGCGGTTCATTTTCACCATCTCTGAATGGATGACTGGGAGGCATGGCACCACAGCCTGCTGGGGGTTTTGGTAAATGGAGGCGCGCTGGTGCAATTTAAACCACATTTACATAGCACGAGAAAGCGGAAGGGCCGCTCCTAATCATATTTACATAAAATCGGCACATCAATCAGACAGCATTTAAAGCTCTCCACATTGTGTGGCTCTGTAGTGAAAATCAGGCTATTGTTAGACTCAATGCACCAAGGCTGATAAATATTAATTTCGTATTTGTTCTATTGTTGCTGAAACAAACATTTTATATTCAGAGAGAAAAGTATAATCTCTTAACTATGGGCGTTACTGTTTCAAAGTGTCGCCGTTAGTGCCTCAGGACTGCGCGTTGAAGCAATTCAGCTAAATTTATGTAACAGCTACGAAAGAGCATACAGTGGTACTAATCTGGAGGCAATTGGAATTATGGGCTGCAGCCATAGAAACCATTAGTTTCATTAATGATATTAACTTTACAATATTTACTGGGACAGCAAAAAGATTGGGCTTGGAGGAAAGATGTATTATACTCCTCTGCAATGCGTCCATATTATTAATAACCTGCAATCACTCAGTCCTGTCTGGGCTTTGTTTTTTACCAGAGTGTGCATGTGTGTTCCAGCACTGCGCAGTGTATTAAAAGTTATTTTCACTCACAGAGAACTGTTATTTTGCGGCTGACAGAAAGAGGAGATCGGGACACCAGATTGGAGCTTTCACAGCACAGCTCTGCCTGGTTGTCAGCGGGGGTGATCTTCAGTTTGAGTATGCTGCTGGACTTCTGAGCAACAACGTCCTCCTCCCAAGTCATAGACAGAACTTCTCCGTTCTGACAGACGGATGAACACATGAAACTCAAAAAGGCAACAGAATGTTTGAGTAGTTGCAAGCTCCCATATGGCGCAGGCAGCGAAGAACAGAAGCTACAAAGAATGGGATACTTATGCTGCGAGTTTTTTAACAGGAATGGCTCATTTTGCCAGCGTGACAGTGTGTTACAAAGCTTCCTTAACAGATGGCGCAGGAGATTTACCTTGGTCCAGTGGAGAGTGGCAAGGGGGTTTCCACCATATGACACACACTCCAACACAAGCGTTCTCTCTGCTTTGACTTCGTTCCTCTCCAGACCCAGAATAACTGGAGGCTGAGGTGCGACTGTCAAGAAAGGGGGGTGGGGGTGGGGGGTGACAAGAAGAAATGGCACAGAGGATGAGCACGAGAAAAAGAGGAAGAGGTGAGAGAAGAAAAGAGGTGTAGTAACTCAGAGAAACAGAACCATGGTGTGGCCAATAGGACAGTATTAAAAAAAAAAGAAAAAGAGAAGAAAAAAAAAAAGAAACTGCAGTGCGATGAGGAGACTCTTGGCAATTGAACAGGAAGCATCCCTATTTGTTGAGACGGGGCCAATAAATTGGTCATTCAGCATGACTGTGGGATAAGAGGTCCGGATCTGATGAAAGCATTAAGTATTAAGGGAGCAGTGAGCTGGATCCAGTCCATAAAGCAAAATAACAGATGTTCAAACAGTAATAAGGCAACGTGAAATATGAATAAATTACAGCCTCCTCGAATAAAATATATGCAGTAAAATAAATTAGAAGAGGATGGGCCTTTGTTATTGCTGCAATCAGTTTCAGAGAGCAGACTGCAGACCCTGGGCCAGCATGACAAATTGCCACCTTGCTAACAATCTAGCTGGCTGAAAATGGCCACCGCGCTGGCTTTGATGGGCTAGCATACTGAGTAAGACTGCGGCGGTGGTCCCAAGTTCTGCAACACTAGCACTTTAGCAGAGAGCCCATACTGCTTAATGCAGAGAAGAGAGACAGGGAGGAAGGGAGGAGCACTCGCAGTTACTGGTGAATGATAAAACAGCAACTATTGTGTCTCGTGTGTTTCAGTTTTCAGTTTTATTTGTCATATGCAAGTTAGCACAGGGTCAACATCGCAATGAAATGTATTTGACGAGCAGAAGGAAAGCATAGGGACAGCATTAAGGTGTGTAGTCAGCCTGTGGATAATACCGCAGCTGAGCAGGAGGGAACACTCACTGCTGAAAGTATCAGCAGCCCTCCTCCACTTTAATCAACAGCATGATTTAGTCCCGGGACAAGCAGGTGGGTACACTCTAAGGCAGGGCTGCCCAATCCCAGTCCTCGAGAGCTACTATCCTGCAGCTTTTAGATGCATCCCTACTCCAACACAGCTGAATCAAATGGTTTGATTACCTCTTCAGCATGCCATCGTGTTTGGCAAAGGCCTGATAACAAGCCATTCATTTGATTCAGGTGTGTGGGAACAAGGATGCATCTAAAAGCTGCAGGACGGTAGCTCTCGAGGACCGGGATTGGGCACCCCTGCTCTAAGGCCTCAACAATCCATTACTTCAGCTGATCAACAGGGTAGAAAACACCAAACCCACACTGTAGTAAACAACAGCGGCAGTAGAGCACTGGTTGTTTATTCAGCAACAACAGCTTTCATTGTTTCTTTGCCAAACGCAATGGCAAAGACATCCCGCGTGTCAGCTAACCTTCATGTGCAGCAATGGATTTATTATATTATGTTGCGTGGTTTTTATAAAAACATGAAAGAAAAGGCAACAGAAACTGGCTTAGTTTCCTTCCTCGGTGGATTATAAATTTAATTTGAGCTGATGAGCACAAAAGTTGCTGGGCTAGTTTTGTAAGATTTATTATTATTAAATGTGGTGTCCTGAGCTTTCCATATTAGAAATATATTATTGTTAAAAAAAAATTCTCTAGCACAACTCTTGCTCGTGTAATTCATCTAATAATTAGTTTATGTGCCTTGGTTAACGCTGGGGCAATAACCAAGCGTGTAAATAATTCCAGATTACTAAACACATCCAAACCCACAGAAATTTAATTGCAGGCTGCTTTATTAGCCACAGCCAAAACTGTAGAAAACAACTGCTTACTGCTTTGGTCACATCAACCTCTTCCCTCTGTCCAGCACAGGCTGCCTTGAGAGTTGGATGTTCACAAGTTTGCCCCAGCTGAATGTTGTTTTGAAGTAGGTGTGACTTTGCCTTCAGCTTAAATGTTTTTCCTTGCGCCACTAACACAGACTGAGTGCACAATGCCGGATACCCAAGGGCCCCCCTCGGGTTCTGTTCCTGTGTGGTAGAGTGTGTGTGTGTGTGTTTTATATAAAATGAGGGTGTTGGCCATCAGTTTAAAGACAGGTTGAGACACTCACAGTACACATTCATAGCCATTGTGGTCTCCACAGGCTTGAGGAGGGTGGGGTTCATGGCGTGACAGGCCAACTCCCTCCCATTGTCAGAACTCAGAGCAGTGACCCTTTAAGAGGTAACAGAAGGACAGAAGAAATGACAATAACAAACTATTACTGAAAGATATAAAGCTGCAAAAAAAAATCCCATCATCCCAAAAGATATTCAAATGCGTTTCATAAAAAAAAAAATTGACACATCGATGTAAATACAGTCCAGTGTAAGGTCACAATCAAATGCCTTTTCAAGGGTTGCACGGATTTGGGGATGTTTTTAGGCTTTAGGAAGTCTGGTGAGATAAACAAAGTGACAAGTATCATGTAATATATTTATCCATGAGGAATGAGTTAGACACATGACGTGTATCTGACTCAGAGTCAGGAGACCAGGTTTTAGGGAAGGTGGAAATGACAAACAGCACTGAAGGTAAATATAGTTCAATATACACTCACAGGTCACTTTTTTTTTTTTAGGTACAGCTGTGCAGCTGCTTGCTAATGCAAATGTCTAACCAGCCAATCACATGGCAGCAACTCATTGCATTTAGCCATGTAGCCATGGCCCAGATGAAATGCTGAAGTTCAAAACAAGCATCAGAATGGGGATGAAAGTTCATTTAAGTGAATGTGACATGTTTGTTGGTGCCAGATGGGCTGGTTTGAGTATTTCAGAAACTGCTTATCTGCTGGGATTTTCCCCACACAGCCATCTCTAGGGTTTCCAGAGAATGTCCAAAAACGAGACAATATCCAGCGAGGCGGCAATTCTCTGAGTGAAAATGTCTTGTTGATGTCAGAGGTCAGAGAATGGCCAGACTGCTTCAAGCTGCTAGGAAGGCAACAGTAGCTCAAAAAAATCCATTGTTACAACCAAGCAATGCGGAAGAGCATCTCTTAACATGCAACACTTCACAAAGGCTCAACAGAATTGCTTGTAGCAACAGCTCAGGCGGGGATATTTTCTTGGCAGAATTTGGATTCTTTAATACCAACTAAACATTGTTTAAACAACATCGCCTTTCTCAGTTTTGTTGCATGTCCATCCTTTTATGACCACAGTGTACCCATCTTCTGATGGCTGCTACCAGCAGGATATTCTCAAATAATCTTAAATTGGATTCTTGAGCATTGGACAGTGAGTTCAGTGCACTCAAATGGCCTCCACAGTCATCAGATTTCAATCAGATGGAGCACCTTTGGCATATGTGGAACATCCAGATCAGACAACAAATCTGCAGCAACTGTGATGCTATCACGCCACTATGGACCAAAATCTCAGAGGAAGGTTTCTAGCACCTTGTGGCATCTGTACCACAAAGTTATGAGGGGAAAAATGGATCCAACCCATTACACCCAACAAAGATGGGTGTAAATAAAAGCATAAACTAATTTGCTATTTACATCAATGCATCAATATTGTTTCGCAACTTCTACCGCTTAATTTTGAGGTATATTTACACTCGTTGCAATCTGCGATATCTCAGAATGATTGCTGACTTGCAATGATGTTTGCAGGGCAAACACTGATGATAATGATGTAGGCAGAAACACGAACACAGCAATATAAAACCTCCCTTCTCACCTTTAATTTTTATTTTTATTCCTATTTATTCTATTTATCCCCTTCGTATATTTTATTTATATTGTCTCTGTATTTATTTATATATATATATATATATATATATATATATATATATATATAATATTCTGTAACTCTGTAACTTCTGTCGGTGCTGTGCTTTTTTGGAAATCGAATTTCCCAGAGGAACCCACCCGAGGGATTAATAAAGTTCTATCTAATCTAATCTAATCTAATTCAGCAGTACCTGTCTCATAATTTCTGGTGAGTAAAGCTCAGTATCCTCTCTATCCTTTAGCATAAGTTGAAGACTTTACAACCCTCACTAATGACACATTTTAGCGAGGCACAATTCTCTTCACAAACTCACACAATTTCAGAAGAGAATCAAAGTAGAAAACACTTTTGCAAAGATTTTTTCACCGAGTGACAAATCTGTTACATACGCGTACAAATTGCTTACTGAGCAGCTGGTTTAGCTTTCTTTTTTCTTTCCGTATAATTTGATTTTAATAGTTGCAATGATAAAGTGCCTTGTCTTTGTCTGTGAGTGTACTGTGAACACCAGTAAAAGCATAAATCTTAGAAGTCATGAGGTGAATAATGGGGTAGGAAAAACACAGAGTTCTGGCAGAAATGTGTTGTTATTTTTCTCTAGTCTTTGAGTTTTGTGGAAAAAAAGGATAATTTTAACAGTTATTTGCAAAATAAGATAACCAGTATCTGTAACTGGTTAAATGATAAATGTAGTGGA
This sequence comes from Aulonocara stuartgranti, assembly GCF_965226115.1. Classification (NCBI taxonomy): domain Eukaryota; kingdom Metazoa; phylum Chordata; class Actinopteri; order Cichliformes; family Cichlidae; genus Aulonocara; species Aulonocara stuartgranti. Next base: position 9,505,359 of record NC_138947.1, on the reverse strand, counting down.
ATATTAGAAGTGTTAAATAAAACAAAAAAACAGATGGTTTTAGCTAATATGTAAGTACCCCAACTCTGTTTTACGCTGTGTGTGTTGTCAGGAGCCATGGGAATAAAAGCAAGGCACTTTGCAATGTACTTAGAAACAGTGAATTTATTCTGAGTCTAGTTTACTCTCTCTGTTTACATCTTCTATATCAAACTACAGTTCAGTGACAACTGTAACCATCACATATCGCCCACTGCTGTGTATGCTCAGCGTGAATATGTGGAAGAAGCATCAATATTGCTTAAGACCTCGGCTTCTCTGCTTGAGAGTTAAACAACATCGCAGCTCCTCAGTACCAATGTTATCTGAAGATATGACAAGAGGTTATTATCTTTGACATAGAGGAGATATGCAGGATTAAAGTAATCTATGGCCCCGCTTAATGTATGGGCACCAGGCGAACCAGCAAGGATTGGATTTGTCTCGCTGCTGGAATGTAATTTTGTGCATTTGACAGAAGCTAATTCAACTTCACAGTGCCAAGAAGCAGTTTGTGTGTGTGCAGAAATTCATTGTACTCACTAAGACAGAAGGTGAGAATAAGAGCACGGTGAAAACAAGGGAAACAAGAAACATAGACAGACTTGGGGAGATTGAGCAGGTTGGTGAGGAGAATGAGTCTGGCAGGCAGCTGAACACATACGTTACTTCAGCATGCGCGTTCAGAAGTTTATCCTTTGAGCCAGACGTGGAGAAAGACTCTGCACCTGTCAGCTCAACTCCATCTAAAAGACACAATGGGGGGAAGGCGCACAAAAAAAAAGAAGAATACTGTGTGTAAATTTGTTCATGCGAAACACAAACACCAGTGTTATTCTCATGCAGAATTGCAAATACTGGACTATGGTGCATATGTGTGCGCGACTGTCGTGCAGAAATCATGCGTACGTGGTCTAAAAATATGAAACTATGAAATTATATGTTAGACCTACAGCACAACCCCGCAGACAAATTCACACCGCTGGAACAAAGGGAACATCTCTCGCTCGGTTTCAGCACGATACAGCGTAATAGGTGTGACAGAAGAAGAAGAGGTAAAAACAAAGCGATGGCAATATTGTAGATGCTTTTGTAAACAACAAGGAACCTGCAATAAATTGACTCTACATGAAACTGTGAAACAAACATCTGGAAATTCAAATGTTCAGGCTATTTCCTCCCACACAGAGTCTCCTCCTTTCAACTCTGCAATTTAAAAAAACCAAAACAAAACTAAGAAACAAGAAGCCTTTAGTGGACTCGAATTTTATTCTGTGTTTTCTTGTTAAAATATTCAGGTTGAGGCCTATACGCATGGCAGACTGTAGAATATCAAAAAGGCGGCTGGCCCTTCCTTCCAGCTTGTCAGCCTGACCATCAAGATAAAAATCTAATGGAGCACAAAGCATGACTCACCTTTATAAAGTGTGATTTCTGCCAAAGGCTTTGCATCAGGGGCAACGCAGGTGACGGTGTACTTCTTCCCGGCTTCCCAAGGTGTTGACATGTCCATGTCAAAGTACGGCTTGGACGGAGGGACTGAAAGAGAGAAAACAGCTCAAGTTTCCAACTTAACATCAGCACCTAAAAAACTATAGATTACACTGATTTCTAGCCATTGCTCTAAGCTTTATGCAGTGATATGATAATAGGATTGTAATATCTGGGACTGACTGGAGTGTCACACTGTCAGTTTTTGAATGATTTAGGTTTGATGTTTGGTTGCGTTTCAATACAAATTGTGGACAAGAAGAGAATATAAAGATGAAACGGTGATGAAACCAATCCAGTGCTAATCTATCATAGCAAACACCAAACACTTCTCTACTCAGATCACCCCCAAGCTAAATATGTGCTTTCTGGACTGATCAAAGCAGTCTTCACTTCTCCACTGTTCTCTACAATCCTTTTATCTGACCATAAATAGAGATTCCAGGAAAAGAAAAGGGAAAAAACACATAGCTTTTAACACAAGGGACCGAAAAAAATTTGGGCAGTAAATTGAGAAATCTGTCACCAACTAATTATGAAAGAGATTCTTTGCAGATCTGTTAGCCCCTCCTTACCAAGAGCATCAGTTAAATTAAGCACGCACTAGCCTACAGATAACTGGCCATGTATTGTGCTGGCTTTTAGTGTGTGGGTGAGCTTGTAGAATTAGAAACTATGGTTACTGTGAAGGTTGTTTTCTTTCATCAGAGATCAAGTGCAAAGGCTGCCTGAGTTAACAGACAGAATAGAGAGTTGGTAAGTACAGGAAGGAGATGTGTGCGTGTAAAGGGAGATGAAAGACTGGCAGAGGAGAAAAGAGATACTGCAAGAATGAAATGTGACTATAAGACGGGCTGTGGAGGATTAGGCGGAGCAGGGAGATAGCTGCCGCTCAGTCCGGAGATAAACCCCGCTGCCAATGTATGGCTCAACAGCTGGACCACAAGCAACCAAACCAGCCAGCCATTCAACATCTACCTCTACGTCCAGTTGACTCGTGGCCACTAGGAGGAGCTGTTGCTGTGTGCAGAGTCACCTCTTCGCTCTAGTCTGCTATTGAGACAGATGAGATGTGGCTGCAGCTTCAAACTGATTTAAAAGAAGCAATTGAATCTGTGTGGACTGTGATGGGTTACCCAGAGCACTGCAGAGGCGCGCACAGCAATAATGAGATGCATTTGTTTGTTTTCCCCTCCCTCTTCCCAGAGAAGATGACTGGGCCATGCATCTATTGACAGCCCCTGTACTCTCAATCTACTCAGGCCCACACAATTCACACAGGCGCATCACTTGTTGTGCTCGAAGGGTGTCTGGCAGCCTAACAAATCCTAAAATAAGAATAATGATATGTTCACAAATGAGGCAGGCAGGTATCTAATTTTTTCCTCGCTCGCTCATGCTGGCCTGTTCCTCTTATCTTTCGTTCACTCCATCATCCCCCTCTAGCAGCCCGAGCCCACCTCCCTCCACCCACACTATCTTTCTTGACCACTGCAGTTAAACTGCAGAAGCGCAGAGGAAGGTGTGTTCCAGCTTGGACTGGGACTTACAGCCGCCATCCATCACATCCCCTCAGAAAAGCCATGTGAGGGAATAAGCCCAGTCAAGCTAAACCTGCACCAATGCACATTTGTACAATTGCGATAGAACATGTGGACAACAATAAAACACACATCCGGCTCAATTACTAGACACGCACTCAGAGCAAAGAGCAGACAGCAACCATGCTGTTTTCTTAATTAACTCTTTCTGCCCTTTCTTTGTATACTTCTAAGTGGGATTTTTTAAATCCTTCCTCTTTCCGTCTGCTTTTCTGCTTCTGTTTCTCTTGTTAAGGTACATATATGAACACAGATAGGCAAGGACTTGATCCTGCAGTTCAGATGTGAAACGCTGAGCTGAAATATTCGATTTATTAGACAAATACGGACGGATGGATGGATAAAGCAGATAAGAACCAGATTAGCAGACACACATCAATATGCATAAGCAGCTCTTTGCACCTATCCTTCTTTCTCATTCACATACAGATGCACATGCTCTCTTTTCTCCATTGCACACAAGCACCCAAAGATAAACTCAAGTCTACAGTGAATGCAGATTTGCACGCACAAACACTCCGACACAGGCGAGTGAATGTGCAGACAAGCTACATTCATCTCATTTCACTCTAAAAACAGGCACCAGTGTCTGCATGGTCTAACATGTGATACTAACCTGATTCTCCGAAAGATATTGGAAAAGGCCCAGAGGATAGAAAGTCTCTAAAAAGCTTATGCTGAATAGGATAGATAATAATGGAGCTCTGACTTCTTAACACCAGAAAGACACAACTCATCAGTTTCATCTTTGGATGATAAAGCTTGTCGAACACCATATTTTCACAGTATGTGTGCAAGAATGTTTTTTTTTTCCTTCTATATTGTACTGTGCAAAAGTCTTGAGCCACCCCCTCATTTCTCTTTATTTTGCTTTCAATTTTTCTTGAGCAATAGTTCTCCAGGATTTCTGAATGGCTTTCAAAGGTTTTCTTTGGACACTAGCTATTTTTAAACTCATTTTCAGTTCAGTCGCTTGTACCTGACCATTTTCAGAGGAAGCTACTTAACACTGACCAGTGAATTATTCAAAAGGCACCTAACTGAAGTAATTAACAAGTGTTGCTTTTACATATAACAGACAACTTTGCATCTTTAGGTATTTGATACTAGCAGCCTGTCACAAAAACACATAATTTGTTTCCATTTAGTTTAATGAACACAGAAATGTACCATTAAATTTTGATCCACCATACAATACAATGGAAAGCATCTGATTGACAGCAGTTTCATTTTTCAGCCCATATTGATCCTAAACACTTTCACTAGATAGAAAAACATATAATTAAACACTGTTATTCATGGATTGGCCTCCCCAGAGGAGGGACCTCAACATTATTGAAGCCGTGTGGGATCATGTTGACAGAGATCAGAAAGAAAAAGGCAGTCAACACCCAAAGAAGAGCTTTGAATGCCCTTAAAGAAGGTCGGAGAACTATTCGTGTAGGCATTATGCTTCATCTATGTTATATAGTTTCCATTTTCCAGCAAAATATAAAGAAATTACGATTTACACAGTATTATATGTGCAGAGAAACACATACATTTGGCTATTCATGCACAATATGAACATGGTATTTATTTGACATGTAATCCCTGATGTTGCAAACCACTGAAACAGCTTTCCATTTTCTGTCTGCATTCAGAGGGAGAAGTGGAACAGGTGTTTAGGACAAAAAGCTCTACCTCCATCACCTCTCATCTGCACGAGCGCTGCTCCAGCCAAAACATGTCATAACTGCATCTGTCAGCATCCATCTCCCAAACTCCCATTTACAGCAAGTGCATCACACACGCGCAACATTAAAAACAGATTTAGGCTCAATTGTAAATGCACCTTTGTGATGGATTCTAAATAAATTAACAAGGAACCGCTCATGTTGCTATTAAGCAGAACTTCCCCTTTTCAGAAAGAACCTACTGTAACATTAAAGTGGCGCTGTCAGAATTAAAGCATGGCACCAGTGTATAACACCCCATCCTCTGATGAGGTTATATCTTGGGCAACTGTCAGAACTTTTCATGAACAAAGATGAATAAAGTCACCATGTTCTACGCTGCTTGTGCCCCCATTTATAAGTTGTTCCATTATTCATAACAGGGAATCATAAAATGAAGGCTCATTATATACTCTTCAAGTGCTAAACTCATTAGCTCCCGAAAAAAACCTCGCTATAGCCCTGGTTCCTAAAATGTCCTCTAACCTCCAACCAACGCTGATAATAAGCTTACACACATGGGCACGTACACACACACACACACACACACACACACACACACACACACACACACACACACACACACACACACACACATAAATATCTCGGTGACACACTATGCCAAATGAATGAGTAACAGTCTAAAACCAGAACACATCAAAAACAGTTTTGAACATTTGCAGGAGGCATCTGTACAGGCGTGCACTGTGGTGAGGGAGAGAGTTGTTCATTAATAGGATTAAATGCTAAGGCTAATGGTATAAACCGAGACACAGGATGTGTCAGGTATGTGACGGGCACAGTGCGGGGTAAGTTTTAGTAGAGGAGGGGGCTTTAGCAGAGAGGGTAGAGGTTGTTATTGTCATGGATTACTCACTGCCACTTGATCTGCCTGTTGCAGTAATCCCCTATCTAAGCTCCGCAGGGAAGCAAAAAACACACAGGAGTTAGGTTGCACCAATGGAAATGTCTTGAAAACATCTCTTTGTAAGCCCATGGATGGGGCTTATTGACATTTTTGCCTTTATCCCTGCTATTTACTGCCTGTGGTGATCCATCTTGAATTAGCCAGTCATAATATCACTCTCCCTGACCCAAGAATCCAATTATACAACCACCAATCTCTGTTTTGTTTTCAAATTCCTCCCCTCTCCCCTACTGTATCTCCTCATAAAGACTTTATAGTGTTTTGATTTGATGCAGAGCTTGATAGGATATGGCCATGGTTGACTGGCCAGGGGTGCGGGGCCTTGGGAGCCGTAGTTCAGTGATAGAGAAGTCCATCGGAAACTCATCAGAGACGGTGCACTTCAAAGGGGATACACAGTTTCCAGTCCCAGTTCAGCACTAACAGGAGATTGAATTCATCAGCTCATTATCAAGCCCCAGATTAGTCACGTATTTTGAATCACTTGAACTGCTGGGCTGGAACAAATAACCCTTTAAGACCAAGGCTGCAGAGAGCTTTTTAAGCCAGTCACTTCACTGATTGCCCTTTGCGACAGCTCATCTACAAATGTCCATGTTAAACAGTCAACAGCTGGGACGTGAGCCCAGGACACTGAATAAAAGCACCTGCTGAGATGTGCAGCATGTGGACTCGTATGTGAGCATTTCAGAAACATTATGAAAGAGTCTGTCACGGGTAAATGCTAGTACTAATACTACTACCAGCCATCCCTGATGCAACACACTGGTTGGTATAACACATATTTTCATTGTTTTGACAAAGCAGAAAGCGAGAGTTTTGATTTTGTATAAGTGGGCACACATGCAAGAAGCATCTCAGAGGTAATGAATGTGGGAGTCAAGCCTGCTGTGGCTGCAGGTGTAGGCTTGCCGTAGCATATTAAACTGCAGCAGTGTAGAATACTGCCATTCAAGTACAACACTACCCGCCATTTCTCGCGCCAGCCTATTGATGTCAGAAAAACCTGCTCTCTTCCCAGAAGAGAGCGAGGACTCTACAATCGCCACAACCGCCCCTCCTATCCAAACCCCCATCCTCAGTGTCCATGGTCACCAAAGAGAAAGCCTGCGAGCCAAGAGAGAGGGTGAAATTGTGCGGGGGAGAGAATAAGGAGGGGGATGTAAGTAAATGAAGTGCGCCTGGAGAAGAAAGGTTCTTTTAGAGTCCTTTCCTTACCACATATGGGCTTGCTCCCACAAGCAAAAGGGTTAGGGAGAGAGAAACACCGGTTGTTATAGAGTGACTACAGGTGGTCTAATGTAGTTGCACAATAACATCTATTCCATTCCATGTCTGAGAAGGAACTTTTCAATCACTTCTGTTAAAATGTATTCCTGCGCAAGGAAGAGACATGAATCGCCTTGAGGCTTGCTAGAGAAGCCAGGCTGCTCTTTATATTTTCCAGCTGCTAGTTAAAGCCACAGACCCTTCTGGAACATGTAAAGGTGGCATAGTACTTGAATACTGTTTGAAAAGTTTGCAGAATTGTGAGCACAAAACTGAAACAACCTTCTTAATATTGTCTAGATCCCCCTTGTGCTAATAAAAAAGCTCTGAACCCCTGGAGGCTGGGTCATTACCCTTGTCAGGTTCCTCGAGCCATTCTTCATCAATGTGTTGGAGTGCACACTGTTCTGCTGAGGGAGGCTACGGCCATTCAGGACTACCTTTGTGTTCTTGGTTGACAGCAATGCTGGGTAATTGTTATATCTCCAAGTAACAGTCTCATTAATGTGAGGACCCAAGGTTTTCCATCAAAACATTTAATTTTAACGAGATGATCAATATGATTCACTTCACCTGGTGGTACTTTTAATGCTGTGGTTGATCAGTGTATTATTGAATAAAACTGCTACAGTAAACACGCCGTACCAAGGGCAAAGTAACTTAAAACTGTCCTTCAAATGCAATTGCCGTATCTTACACAAATAAAAGCTCTTTATCAATAGAAATGAATATTTAACAGCTCTTTGTATGCTGATTACTGGTCAAGAGGTCACAAATGTTACTGGAGTACTGAGGATGCTCACTGTGCCTTCTAACATGCATTTTGTTACTCGGGGAAAAAAAGAAAAAAGAAAACATGATTATTATTAGACTCCACAACCTTTTTTGTCCCCCCTTACTTCGTACGTCGAGCCAGGCCAGCCTGGAAATGATTCCACTGCTGGACTCAGATGAGGTCACTTGACATTCATATTGAGTGTCATCTTCCAGTTGAGCATCTTCAATCTGAAGATGATACTGGCCTGGAACAGAGATGGAGAGATGAACTGTGTTGGAGAGATGCTACATATGTAGATAATTACAAAAAGAATGGGTTCATTTTCCTATGCGTCCCCTTCTACTGAGTATAACTTAGGAGGTCCTAACATTTATAGTATTTATATATTGACAAGCATTTAGCATTTTTAGAGGCCTTTTTTTAAATTTACATAATGCCAAAATTAACTATCAAAGAGAAACTGACAATGGGTTTAATGTAGAGAGCACCTAATTTTAGTTCTACCAAATGCTTTACAATATCTTCTCATTTACCCAATTACAGACGCTCATGCAAAGCAGCTGTAACTAGTAGATCTGAGGTTTTGTCTTGCACAAGGACCCTTTGGTACGTGGAGGGTCCAGGGATCAAACCACCACTTGAGCCACGGCAGCTTAGAAATCTAAATGGCAGTCCTGCGCATCAGTTCAGTACGATAATATACTCCACTGCTGACATTCCTGTTTGATTTGACTATAAACAGCCAGTTTTCTTATTTCTGTAAAATATAAACATTTCACTTGGTGAGAATCTCCAGCTGCAGGCATTTCCATTGACATGCTAGTGGTTGTTTATACTCACAGCATTTTGTTTCAGAATGAATTTCCAGTGTGGTAAATGAAATCCAATCCCAAATTCACAACGCAGACTGAATAAAATGTCTATTAATTGATGCCAGGCAGAATCCCTCACTCTGCATCTCTCTTCTGATAGTGTGGCATGCCAACAGGGCTTGATTTGTTTGATGCATTGCCATAACCTGTGGGGATTAGATGATGTTCAACGTTGGTTTTCCAGCTCCTGATGGCTCACAGCCTACTAATATGTGGAAAATAGTATCTTAGTCTGACAACCACACAGGCCTACAAATACATGTGTCAAGTACGCTGGCAAGATAATTAACACCAACCAGAAGCAATTTTCACATCTAAGTTATCATTGAGTGCAGAAAGAAAGAGACATTGGAGTTATTAATCATATTCCTCTTTCCTGAAATTACTCACAAATAGTCCAATCAAGTTGTAGAGACTGGCAGAGGCTGCAATGAGAATTGGTTATTTGCCCATTACTCTGTATCTATTTCATCTAGGGCCTTTGAAATTTTTGGATACAGTACATCTACATAGATATTATGCCTGCAGTGGAAAATGCCTTCCCTTCTGCAAATATGAATCTGTGCATCAGCCCAGAAACTTTAAAACACATACTATTACATAAGTGGGAAAGGTCAGTCCCCAGGGAGAGGGAAAGAGTAGGGGAAATTGTTGATGTTCGTGTAAACAACCTTTTTCATCATTTAGTCAGGCACTGTTGCCTGACATCAAGAAGGTTCCTGGCAAGAACCTGCTGGCTGACTGAGGCCTTTTTATGAGTTTGCATCCTCTCCCTGTGCCTGATGGCTTTTCTCCGGGTACTGCGGCATCCTCCCACAGTCCAAAGGAATGCTTGTTAGGTTGGGGCTGGTGATTCTAAATAAGCCTGAGGTATCGATATTAGCATGTGTGGCTGTCTGTCTCTTGATGTAAACCCTGTGATGAACTGGCGACCTGTCGAGGATGTACCCCCTCTTTTTCCTGTTTGACAGCTGAGGCAAGCTCCAGCCTTTCTGTGCCCCTGAGTTGGATAAAAACAAATGGATAGATGGAGGGAGGGAGCGATGGATGGATGGATTTGATACTGTATAACAAGATAACAGCAACATATCTCAAAAAGCCCCAGTAAGAGCCTCAATTAATCTCTATGTGTGACTATGATTTATCAGTTTATGATGCTTGCTGATATTAGATAAGATAAAATCTGATTCACTTCTCTCTACATGTGACGTTCATTATTAACATTTTACCTGATTGGCTGGCTGCATGCTATTTTCTAGAGTTGTGTTGTTGCTCGTGAGCCATTCTTTGAATACAAAATGAGAAAGACAAACCTAATGCTTTGGTGCCTTAAAAAAAGCTGTTTTATCTTTAAGGTTCTGTCTTTACACTGAGAGTTGGTGCACATAAATGGCTGAAATCCTGGATCTAGGCTCATGTCAGTACACATTTACATTACTGCTTCAGCTCGGGGAAACTAAGGGTGCTAAATTTACTATAAGTGCATGCTGAAATCAACGCCGGCCTCTCTTCTGTGCGTGAATATGTGATTTCAGTCTTTTTAAGCATCAATAAACATCACTGATGACAATCAGTGAAAACTGGTGGCGTATAAAGTGCAGTCAAGTGTCATCTTAAATGATTTTGCTAGTTCTGTGCAGTGTAAAGTGATTGCATACATCAGTCTGCAGTTTCATTTCCTGGAAAAGGGTACCTGCACTGATGGGCATTTTATTTATGACTGAGCCTATGAGTGTTTGACAGCTTGTGTGTGTTTGTGGTCCTTACATTCATTGTGTACTTCTTTTTTCCTTGTTGTGGATATAAAAGGTGATTTTCTAACCCTGTGTCTATTGTAATGAATAATTTTCTCACTAACAGTTAATCAACAGAGAAATATTTTACTCCTCTGAATGTATTTGTGTAAACTCAAGCCATGAATAAGGGCACACACGAGAATGTGCATCATTGTATCCCTTAGTGTTTATGTGTCACTGGTGGTCTCCCACACTGTGCAACAGTGAAATGCAGCTTGTCTAGTTGTGGGCTGATCAGGAACAGATGCTCTTCTCTTACTCAGGATTGCCTTCTAATTGGCTATTACTTTTTATAGACTGTGGTGCAGATTCTGCAACACACTATATTCTCTGCCACATTTCACAGATCATCTGGCACTCTGTTGCTTTAATTTCTTTTTTTTTAATCTTCATGTGCGAGTGACAGGATAAGGGGGTTGTGCGAGAGGCTGTTGACAATCACATCACCTCACCTCACCCCAGATGATACCCCTTTATAATAGCCATAAGGTTCCTGTAACAGCCATGCTTATTGGAGCATCGAAGCCATAACAACAACAACCTCATCTCATTTACTTTTAGAGAAGCCCCCTTGAAGTCGTACCGCTGGGGGCATCTTGACATGACAGCAGCATTTCATAATTAAACCATATAAACTATAAGTCACAACAAAACAAAGAAGTACATGGGATTCAAATTGTGCTACTATCTTTGGGAAATCATATGTTAAAGTGCCCTTTACGCAAATAACACACAGTTCTCTGATGGTTTCATTTTTTAGTTGTTTAGGTTTACTAATTTTGGCATCTCTTGAGGTTCTGTTATTATACATGTTTATTTAGTTTTAATAGGTCCATCAAAGCTCAATAGGCCATAGACCATATTCCGTGAGTATCCCGGCTTACCTCTCTCGGGGTTTCCAATCATGCTGTAGCGTGGAAAGCCTGGCAGGCTTCTCTCAGGTCCCAGGAGGAAGCCATCTTTGGCCCACTGCACAGTCCCCGAGGCTCGCAACACCTCACACCTCAACACAGCTGTGGCTCCCATCCGCACAGTTAGATTCTTGGGCTCAGTCCTAAAGGCCTGCTGGGCCCGTGTGCCTGGAAACATTAAACAAAAAAAAAAAAAAAAAGGAGAAGCAGGCGCATTGGAAAGGAAACATGAAAGGGATATGTTGGGATTTCATGAAAAGAGATGGAAAAGAATAAGAGCTGAGTATGTGTGAGGAGTGTGATGAAAGAAATAAAATGAGCAGAAGGAGCATGACAAAAACATGCACCACAGGAGAGCAGTCCTGTGGTCTTTTTGTTTGAGAAGGCATCCCATTGTGCCTGGCCACATTATTCATCTTGGCATATGTTTTATTGATGGGAAACTGCAGTGATACGGCCCTGAAAATGAGTCAATAAAGTAATTACTGCAAATTAAATCCCCCCTCGGCCATGCAGATAGGGTATTGGGAAGAGGAAAAAAAACATGGGGCACCAGAGACCTTGTTCACCTGTGGTTTTTCCTCAATGTCGATGTCCCACTAGCTAATTCCTCCCGGGAAGAGTAATGATTATCACTTTAATCCCCCTTGTTTGTCATAGTTGGTGTTCACCATCCTTCAGCCAAGCTCTGAGGTGACAGCCTATGGCGCAGTGCACTTGAGTCAGGAAGGTTACGTTAAAGTAGACCACCCACCAGGCTTTTACACTGGGGCTAAGATTATATGAGTATTACACACAAAAGTTTATGAATAAATTCAGTTCAAAAAGCCAAATGCAAGTGCATACTCCAATTAGCGTTTAATATCTGAGCGTAAGTCTGTTTAAACAATGCCCCACAGAGAACCTGATTCTATTGGGCTGTTTAAATCTTGACCTTCATTGAAGCAATGGCCAAGTTGTTTGTGAAGTGCATGCTCTGTTGCATCTGACAACATGAGTGAGAGGCAGAGCTCTCAGATCAAGGCTGAACCAGTCACCTCACGTCAAATATGAAGGGCAAGATTGGCCATTACAGAGGATGCATACAAACAGCCAAACACAGAAGCAAATTTGCATACAGTTTACATAAATGAATAGTCAATAATGATCTACAGTGCCTACTAAAATACTTCCACAATGGATTTTACTGAGAAATAGAAATATCAAAATGCAGCAATACAATTTCATTTCCATGTCCTAAAGTGAGCTGAATTTATAATCGTTAAGTTAAACCAGTTTTATGGACCATACATAGAGCTTTACAGTAATATTTGCATACTGCTCTTTTACAATATAGGTGCAGCTCTTTATCCATCACAGACACATACACACCACAGACACTTTGGGGGCAGTTTTTGTGGTCTGTATCAAGGACACTTTGGCATGGATGACCTGCTCTATCTCCAAACCACTAAGGCTTTAACCTACTTAAAGTGAGTAGTGTTAGCTAAACTTAGCAAACTTTGGATGTTTCTGTGGCGTTACAGAGATGGGTTAAATCTTTTTCTTGTGGACTTGATATTGCACCTTAGCATGTCACACATAAACAAGAGTTTTATCACCAAAGCACAAGAGGTTAATACCTCAACAACAGCAAGCATGTTTGTTGTGGCTTTTAAAAATTTTTTTTTATAAATGACATTTATATATACCCATAGGGGAAATTAAGGGGCAGTATGGTGACTTATTAGCAGCGGTCATTATCCAAGGGGCAATCTCCAGAGCTAAAAAATTACCCCAATGCTTCTTGTGCCACATGATGCTCGTTACTTTAAAAATGTCCAAATTTACATCTTTAAAAATATCGCTTACACCCTGGTATAAACAAATAAACACACACACACACACACAAAAGGTTTTAGCACCTATGGCTAGGTTTCATTATTATTATTACTATTATTATTTTGCTAATGCATCCACCTGGATTGATTGACAGGTGTCCTGATACAGGTAGGTGAAGCAGACCGGTTATCTTTTAGGCTTCATCCACCATTTCACGTAACTCTTCACTGTTTATGTCTGCTGGTGGTGCTTTTTGGAGCATTTTTAATGGATTATGTGACCAATATTATGAGCTGTAGTATGGCACAGCGCTAGTTTCTGCTTCTGCAATGGTGAGTAAAATTCTAGTATTTTATTCCTCTCTTGCTTAACACTATATGTATGTCTATACAATTTATGAATTTAGCTTGCTAACCAAACTAGCTAGCATCAGGTGATAAACTAGCATCCAAAACACCAACACGTGACGTCCTGGTGCCTGAAGGTAAGAGTTCAGTTCAGGTTTTTTTGACATTCTGTTGCAAAACAGCTGTAAAAACAGTTCTCACCAGCCAGCATTTGTCCATCCACCCCTTCAGCAGATGTGGAATAACGTTTGTATTCACGTGCAGTTGTGTTTTTGGTATTCTGATAGAGTCAGGTATTTATGCTTTGTTTTGTTCTTCACCTCCTCCTTCTCCTCTTCTTGAGGGAAATGTTTTGCTTGTGAAAGAGTGTCAAGGAAGGCGGTAGGTAACCAGACTCAGAAGGCATTTTGGGTTCCCAGAGATGAGCAGTTTTTTGTTTTGTTTTTTTACAATCACCCCCATTATTTGTGAAACTTAAAACAAAACTCATAACAGGAAACAAAGAGCACACGGAATAAGCAACACACCTCACCTGTCAATTCCCCTTCTGTTAGTGTAGCCAGTACCACTAGTTTAAGGTGAGAAATCTACAACTCAACACAAATGGCTGAGAATCACATGAAGCTCACTCCTCTCCTGATTAACTCATTTACACAGCTAAATGCTCCATATAAGAAAACTATTAGGACAAATCACTTCAGAATCCTATAAACTAACAAAAGGAAACATGCCTGTGCAAAAAACTCCCCTCTTCTTGGATTAACCTGGTGATGTCAGACATGACATCATCAGCACTTTAAAAGTCAGGAAATGCTGGAGGGATTTGGGGGGAGCTTTCCCACACCTGACCTACATGGATACTCAGAACAAAGAAACAATGGAAGAATATAAATGAGTTAAATCTGCAACATAATAAAATATAACGCAACATGTGATTAACCTTTTAACCCACATTTCCATACTTATTTTAATGTTGTAAGTTAAAGTTATTCTTTGCTGTTAAAGAGCAACAATATTTCTTGTTTAGGTGACAGATCTACCTCATGTATCTCTGTTCTTTAATTGTGTTTGGTAAATTCCATGAACTGGAAGTCATTTGTCACCATGGAAACATGATGTGACTTTCACTTAGTGTTATTTACTTTCTTTATAAAGTATTTGATGACAAAAAAGCTGACAGTTTAAAAGAATTGTGACAATGGAGCAAAAGTCTTAAACAACTCCCACCTAAGCAAAGTTACAAGCCAAATTACAATTTAGTCAATAATAACACAACATTACTCTGGATGAAGAACTAATTCCCTGTGAATAAGTTTCCTTTATGCCCTGAATAAATCTGGTGGGAAACTGGTTGTAATATAAATTGTCCATCAGCCAAAAACAGGGAAAAGATTTAACCAATGATGTTCTACTTGATTAGGCAAACCGAAGAGACAGTGGAAATTTTAAGAGTAAGTCCTATGCACCTATAGGAGACCTTACCTTACTATAAACCATGATGATGATCCTCAAAGGAGAAATGCAATCTAGTTCTTGCATATTTCTCACACTTACATTTTTCAGACTTTAAAAAGACAAGCCGATACAAAATGCAGTTTTTAAATGGTGATTTCACAAGTCTGGGGGATCATCAAGATATTTTTTGGGCAAATATGAGACAAGCATTCGTGTTCTTTTTGGTCAGCAGTGGTTTTCACCCTGCTCTGGATGCCATTTTTGTTCAGTCTCTTTCTTGCTGCTGAATCATGAACTCTGACCTTAACTGAGGCAAATGTGATTGCAGTTCCTCAGATGCCGTTCTGGGTTCTTTTGTGACCTTCTGGATGACTCGTCCGTGCACTCTGGGAGTAATTTTAGTAGAGTTTCACTACTGTTCCAGGTTTTCTTGATTTGTGGATAATAGCTCCAAACCGTAGTTTGCTGGAGTCCCAAAGCCTTAAAAATGCCTTTGAAACCCTTTCCAAACCGATTGATGTCAGTGAGTTTGTTTCTCATCATTTTCTTAAGGTCGCAGCAAGTTGTCTTGCTCTTTGAGATTTTTAAACTTCACTTTGACAGACAGGATCTGTTTAAATCATTTCTGGATTCAGCAGGTCTGACAGTAATCAGGTCTGGGGGTGGCTATTATAACTGAACTCAGCTTTCTAAAAAATGTGGTTAATTGCAGTTAATTCATGATTTAATAATCAGTTAGTTTTCACATACACCCATGTAGCTATGGATGGCTTTTTTCTGTAATAAATGAAATCTTCAATTAAAAACTGCAGTTTGAATTTGTCTAACATGGAAATTTGTTTGATTATCTGAAATATGGTATATAGTATGATAGATATGGAAAACAATAAGAAATCAGAAAAAAGCCAAATACCTTCTTACAGCACTATATAAGACCCACAGTAAATCAATTATTGCTGCAGAAAACATAGCAATTAAGGCAAGATTTTCAACGTGTAAGGTGAAGAGATCACCATGAGATTAAGGTTGTACAGTGCTTTACTTACTGTACACTCCTATTTGAGGCAGGTTGAGAAGGTGACCTGAATGTATCACCGACGTTATTCTGTTTCAGTGAAAATTAAGACTTCAAAAAAGTGCTCTGGCTAGTCAACAGAGCACTGTTCCCAATGCTCTGTTGACCGGCCAGAACAGGGAAGGGACTTGGAAAGGCCACAGTTACTGTAATAACTCCACGGTGACATTTGATTCTCTTACCCAAGATAAAACAGAGAAAGGGTAGGACTGCAGGAGACACAATCCAGGCTGACAAGAAGTCCATTTCACCGCTGACACCTGACCTTCAACAACCCTGGAACAACCATTTAAAAAAAAAAAAATCACAAATGACATATACACATCCACTACAGGCAGACATTAGGTTAGAAAGACAAGATGGGAAGGATTATTTTTCTTTCCATATTTTGTCATATTTTGTGAGTGTCGACATGATTTGATTTGCTGACAAACTATTTTTTAACATATCATTGTTTTGTAACAGTCCAGCACATGTTTACAACTCTATCTCTGCAGACTTCCAATTGATCATTCAGTTAATCAATGAATCATTCATAGTTCCATTAAATGGAACCATGCTTTTAAATGCCTTTAAAAGCATGGTTCTAATTTTAATGGCGTTTAATGGTGAAAAACCTTTTCTTGAGGATACACTCTTTGCAGTGTGTTTCAAATGAGAAAATGCAGAGGAACATTTTCGTTGAGCTAGAGTTAGTCTTGTGATGAG
Organism: Aulonocara stuartgranti; assembly: GCF_965226115.1. Taxonomy (NCBI): domain Eukaryota; kingdom Metazoa; phylum Chordata; class Actinopteri; order Cichliformes; family Cichlidae; genus Aulonocara; species Aulonocara stuartgranti. The sequence continues at coordinate 9,488,574 of NC_138947.1, read as the reverse complement.
TATGAAAGTGTGCACAATTCCCTTAAGGCCATACACATATTTGTGATTAGTTGCACTAAAGACCTCTGTGGTCTCTGCAGCATTTCTCCTGGCTTTTCTTAAAGAATCAGCTTTGGGAGCAAAGAATGGAAGATAAAGGACCTTTCTCTCAGCCTCCGAGAGCCGATTTTTAAACTTAGCCTGTGGAAACCAGTGTATACATGGGACGCACAAAAAAATGGAACAAAAATGTCCTTAGTAGTGATCTACATTTCACTAATATAAATTTAGAATTTGTATTAAATTGATATTAAATTAAACCACTATCACTTGATTTATATAGCGTAGCAGCTGCCTTACCCTATAAAGTAAACTCTCCATAGCTTTTTGCATAAAATGGTTGATACAGTACTGTAAAAAAATCTTAAAAGACCCCTTATTTCTTTATTTCTTCCAAGGACCCAGACATTCTTGTAATTTTTAAGTTGGTCTTCGGCAACAGTCCTCCAGGCTTTTTGAAGCTGTTTCTCTCTGGACATTGGCTACTTTTTAGCTTATTGTCAGTCCAGTCCTGGTGCCTGTTGCAAAATTTGTTCACATTTGTTTAGTTGAAACTATGACAAATGCTAAAGATAACACAGGCATAGAACTTTGTTTTTACACCAACAAGGTGATTCCTAGTAGACTATGAGCCAAAAACCTGGCATGTCTTGGCATGGTGTGGGGGTTATCCCTAAAAATTTGAAGAAAATGGAGCGTTGGAGGACAAAAACTAAAGTACTGTAGGTGCAAAAAATCGGAACCAAAAACCAAAAACAACGAATTGTATCTTAAGGTCAAGGCCTTAAGATATCGGAAAGACCTGACCTAAGAAATAGGTAAGGTATATCTGGCCCTTTCATTAATCCGTTTACTGTGCACTGAAGTCTCATCAGAAATGGCCTGAATGGACGGGTGGCTCCCAAGAAGCCGTTCTTAGTAATTAAACTAAGAGGAATGCCAGATTACACAAGAACTAGACTAAAAATCAGTGTCAACAGGCCTGATGAAATGATGAATCCAAATGATTTCAATGAATCCAAATGAAATTTCCAGTTTAAAATTTTATCGATATATACAGAAAAGGGCCGGAGCGAGTGTTTATAGCTATCTGTAAAACATGGTGGAGGCTCTGTCAATGTTTAAGACAAGCCAATGCTGTTGGGGATTTTGTCAAAAATTATGGAATTATGAACACAGAAAAGTGCCATCAGATTTTGATCCACCATACCATGGGGTGGCTGTAGCTCAGGTGGCAGAGCAGGTCAGTCACTAACCAGAAGGTCAGTGGTTCGATCCCAGGCTGCCTCCTGGCTGCATGCCAAATATCCTTGGGCAAGATACTAACCCCGTGTTTGCCTACTGGTGGTGGTCAGAGGGCCCGGTGGCGCCAGTGTCCGGCAGCCTCGCCTCTGTCAGTGCGCCCCAGGGCAGCTGTGGCTACAATGTAGCTTGCCGTCACCAGTGTGTGAATGTGTGTGTGAATGGGTGAATGACTGAATGTAGTGTAAAGCGCTTTGGGGTCCTTAGGGACTGAGTAAAGCGCTATACAAATGCAGGCCATTTACCATTTACCATACAATACCATCGGGAAAAAATCTGATTGGCAACAGCTTCATTTTTCAGCATAACAGCGATCCCACAAACACACTGCAAATGCAGTAAAAGCATATCTGGATTGAAAAACTACACAGAGTGGAACAAAAGGTAGCCAACATCTAAAGAAGGGCTTTGAATGCCCTTCATTAAGTCTGAAGAATTATTTCTGGAGACTAAAAGAAATCAGACTAAAAGATGTGTTAAAGATGGACATACAAAGGCGGCCCTACCAAATGTTAACTTTCGGTCTTGTTAGAATGATATAACCTCTGTTTTTGCTTTATATGTTGTAATTCCATTTGTATTTATACATATTTCAATTTCAAAAAATCTCTGCACATATTTTCCATTCCCTAGAAAAGTATAAAGAAACAAGAAACACTCAGAGAAAGCAAATATCCACCAAGGCAACTCACTCTCTGAGCAGTATTTACTTTTAATGGAATAGTGTTGCATGTTGCATATGTTCATTTAGTTTTCTTTTTAAACATAAGAAATTTGTAGGGCAGTACAACTGCGATAAGGGTAGCATGTTTACTCTGATTACACAGACATTATGTAGAAGTAGGTAATGATAATGATAGTGGGCATAGATTTATAAATAAATGGACATAAAAAAACTTGAGCTTATTTTATATTTTACAACAGTAAAATACTAACTAACTAGCAACCTCATTCTCTTTGTCTTGACAATGCTTTCTTTAAGGATATCACGCATTTTGGAAATAAGGGCAGATGTGAAAAGTAAGAGAGAGATCAGAGGTCAAAAACAACATGATATTTGGATCCAAACTATAATTTGATATTTAGACTCCTCATATGCCAGCGTATCATTTCCAAAATGCTGCCAATAAAAACGAAGGCTTGTAAACATACATTTAAAGATAAAATACATTTTATGAAAGTTTGACCTTATTTGACCCCGAGGAAAAGGTCAAAGATCCAAAGTAAAGGGATATTTAGATGCCCCATATAAGAATCCCTATATACCTATATGCTGTCAATACAAACAATGGTAGTAAGAAACACAGGTTTAAATAGCATCTTTATTTTAATTACCTTCAGATCAATCTACTGACCTTGAAGGAGAGCTCAAAGGAATACTTTTCATATATATTGACTGTATATGTTGAATACGCAGAAACTTGTAAAAAACATAGTTTCTAAGGCTTTCTGTCAGTTTTTGACCAATAAACCATTAAGTTGACCTTGAAGACCTTGGTAGACGTAAGCTACATTTTAATGGATTTGATCAGAATTCATTCGAAACTTTTTGACTTCATAGAGAGAATGACACAGACACAAATGTTACAGCAAACATAACGTTCTCAATGGGGGTCATGAGGGTTAGCTCGGGACTTTTGAATATTGCTGTGAGTCAGAAAATCTCCATATGAGTTGTTGTAAATGTTGAGGTAAGAGTACATACAGAGTGTTCTGGTTAACACTTGTATTGGCACAGTCCATTAAGATAGTCAATTAGAGTGTGCATTTGGATATTTTCTCCAGATAAATGAGTATAGAAGTGTGGTCCACTTTCTGCATCGTGGCATGCTCCTGTTGTGAATGGTGACAAAAGAACATTTTAGAAATTAATGACATAGGCAGTGCTGTGGTTCCAAGCCAATAGCATTCAATATTGTGGATACAGACTTGAGTTATTTGATCTGGAAGAGAGCTCTGTGGATTTTAAATCAGTATGTAATCACTTCAATGTATCTGCTGCAGGAGTGGAACAAATAATAGTGATTTACTTAATTGAAAACTAAACATTTTCTCATCTGAACAGACAAAATGAATTGGAGGCAATAGCTTTTTGACGCATCTTCCCTGAGTCGATTAGTTGCACTCCAACAGGCTTTGATAAGAATTAACTCACACTTAATTATTTTTTCGCTCTCAAAACATTGGTGTATTTCAGAGCCCCAAGTATACTCTTTGAACACACAAGGGCAATTATTTCCCTCTTCAATTAATAGAAAATCTTTCTGAGGTTAAAAATGCCCTTCTTCTCTTTATCTCTGCCTCGTGAAGGTAAACACAAAGACGATAATTTCCCGGCTTCTTCTTAAGATTTTGTCTTCACGTGAATGGCAATTTAGCATTTTCCATCTCCCGATAAGCGCTGGATTCCGTTCATTTGTCACCATGCAATTAGAAATGCCAAAATCTCATCTCTACCGTTGGGATTTAGGCCTCAAACATCAACCATTTCCTGTGAGGAGGAGAAATGTTTGTGCAGCACAGAGCGGTTGCTGTTGGCCTCGTGAGTCACCATTTTCATTGGGATTCTTAATGAAAGCAGACACAGCCTGGCTGACCTCCCCACATTCCCATTACCTAGTCAAACAACCACCTTAATTGCCTTAAAAATACAGCCAGTCGCAAGAATGCTCATTAAATGATACATGTTGATTGCCTTTGTATGCAAAAAAAAAGGTGCGACGGTGTAGCATTTGCAGAATAACTGTAACGTGTCATTCAAAATGTGGCATTAGATAAATACCAGACTGAATGGCAATTTAATTTGTCTTCGACTATAAGAAAGAGACATATTTTACTACTGCAGCACTCAATTGGTTCGGTGTTTTTTCTCTTTTCGACCTTGTTCTTCTCTAGCTTCTTACAAATGCAAATTAGAAAGTTTGATTTGAAATTTGATTCGCTTTTAGAGACAACGCTGCCACTCTCCCCGCAAGGACATTAGAAGTAGCTGAACTATTCAGCGTGACCCCGACAGGTAGATTTTTAATGGCATCTTTCATAACATCATCAAACGACTCAATACACTCAATCCTAGACCAATTTAACATAAAACCCCATGAAATCAGTCAATGCGCAGAAAATGAAGTTTCAACCTCCATGCAGCCATCCATTTCAGATGTGGTCATACATCTTAATGCCAACCTAAACTCTTACCAATCTCACCAATTGCCTGTGGGTACAATTACTGTAGCTTATAGAGGCTGTCTTGTGAACTATTACTGCTTCAGCTCTGAGTTGCTGATAAAGAGGGCTTCTAAAAGATGTGGATTAGATTATCAACAGAATCTAATTACATCTAAATCCTCGATTTCTCATTTAAACATGGCATTTTATAAGCAGTCTGATTAGCGCAGACAAGCTAAATCATATCAGCTTGGCCAATACACACGCCCAGTCCAATTTCAAAGCACTCAAGTAAACACTTGCTTTGTTTCCGGTCCCTTTGGCTCAAAGTGTTCAAGTTTACTGGATTACACTGACTTCGTTACACAAACTGACACACCTGCTCTCCCCAGGAAAAAGTTGAGAGACAGAGAGGCAAAGCCTCCTTTCAACCCTCACCAACTCAGGCACATCTGCCTGCCTAGGGTACACAGAAAAAAAAATGAGGCAAGCACACAGACACACAGAGAGGGCGTACCTCCTTCTTAAAAAAGCCAAGAACCTTTTGAATAGGTGTGCGAAATTGCATGAGAGAAAGGGAGCCGTGCTTACCTGTTGAGTGACGCAAAGGCTCAGGAGCGTCTTTTTTGTCTTCCTGATCTACAGATGACTCTCTGAACACAAGTGAGCCTAGGAGATGTTAAAGAATGCCAATGGGACTCCCCCATCTCTCACTCCTTAGTCTAAGACAGAGGCAAACAGATAAAGAGAGGGAGAGAAGCAATAGCGCGGAGTGCAGAATGAAGGGAGTTGTGTATGAGAAGTGTTGATGGAGGTGCTTCGAAGGGGGTCAAGTCAGCCGTGAAATAAATGTCAGAAAAACAATAACAAGGTTACAGCTGGCTTAGCAGTTCTAACATTTTTCTATGTATAAAGCTCCACAATGATAACTGACCACTTGTAATGTTGAAGGACCTCTGGTTTATTGAATGAATAAAAGCGGTAAAGTTATAACAGCTTGATAAAGCTGCAGTCAGCCAGAAATCTGAGGCACATGGATGTGGTTTCTTTTTTGCTCTGCTTTTCTCTGGAGCGTTCATGGTTCCCATTATTTAGCATTACAGTGTGCATGGGTTGAAAGGAGCAGAGCAACCCTCAAAGATCCAGATGCAACATGGATGTCTTTACAACTGCTAGTTTGTAACATTTATGCTCATACATAATGAATGGAATAGAGACTATCCACACGGCTGTATTTCCTGTATTCAATACTCCCAGGCTGATCTGCTCTATTGCAGAAGTGGAGAAAAAGAGGAGCCGCAGAACTCACTTTAAACACAGATTTTTTTCTTTATTTTATTTTTACTTTTGATTTTTTTTCTGATTCTTGCCCCTTCACCCCCACCCACTCCTTTTGTCAATTATATACTTCCAACTGAATGGTCGCTGGAGAACACCACCATTTGCTCAGTGGAACATACTGAAAGCTCTTCTAGTAAGGCAACTTGAAGGTCATGTTGATTTTCCACGTGCATGTATTTTTCATTTGATCTGCTCATAGTCCATACATGTGCTGTGAATGCATGTACCAGCTATTTGCTCAGTATAACCACAGAAGCACTTGCACAGCTGCATTTGTTATTGCAGCGTGGGTCAGTCATGCAGTGATGACAATCCAGCCACTGTCATTGAGAAGAGTGCAAAGACTTCCACATACATGGCAGCACATAATACAGAAAGAGTGTTCTATAAATCTGGCAACTGGAGCCTTATGTTATGCTGCACAGTATGCTATGTGTACTGCATATGTCTCTGTGTTTGTGTGTAGGTCATGGAGGTGGGTGTGTGCGCACGCGTGTGTGTGTGTGTCCCAGATGTTAGCAGCTGGCTTGTGTATTTGATGCTGGCCCCACAGACAGTCATTAAGCCCAGCAGCCCAGGGCTAGAAGGTTAATTCCCCCGCCTGGAGGGGTCTGTTAGGTGGGAGGCAGGAGGAAAAGGAGCGGAGGAGGTGGAGTGTGAGGTGGAGAGGGTGGTGAGGAGGCGGGGGAGCAATGGGAGGCGAGGGGGCTGTGAAGCTCAGAACTCAGTTCACACAAACAGCACTGTCAGCAAGACTGGAGCAGCTCTACTGCCAGACGAAGAAAGGGGAGGGAGGGAGCTGGGGCCTGACAGAGAGGTAAGGAAGGGAGGGAGGGAGATGGACAGAGGACCTGAAGATGAATGGTGAGAGGAGGGGGATGCAAGGAAGAGATGGGAAATACAGTAAGGGGGCAAAAAGAATTCATGTCAGGGAGTTGGACAGGCAGAGGGGGAGATGAAGGGGACATGAACGAGCAAGGTAATGGAGCGGGAGAAACGGATGGAGGAAGGAGGCCGAAAGATACTGTAAAATGGGCTGTGGAGTGATGAATAGAAGACTAGAGAGGTGCAGAGGAAGGGGGGAGATGGGCGGAAGGAAGGCTGACATGAAGAGTTGTTTTGAAAACCAACAGGAAGTCTACTGACTCAGACCAGTGCGTCAGGGAAAGCAAGGAGGAAGATTAATCAAAGAAAGCAATAAGAACTACGGTGAAAAGCAACACAATATGTGGAAAAAGGAATGATAGGGTCATGTCCAGGAGATTGATTCAGAGACGGCAAAGTAGGTGTCTGGCTGCATGTGATATTTTGGTGTGTTGGAGACTTTGTGCTGCCCGTTAGGCGTGTGTAGCATTTGTGTGGTGGTGGCTGCTCAAATTCTGTCTCTTGTTACTATAAAGACAACATGTTTTAATGGTTTATTGGTTTATTACAAAATGAATATGCAACATGGAGCCAGTGGGTAACAGATTAAATGCTCACAGTGTGATCCCCACCAGTAAGAGGTTTTAACCGGTTCAGTGTCCAGCGTTCAAGAGAAGCGGTTAATTAAATAAAGAGAGGCTTCAGTAACTCTTCAAGACTTCTGAGGAATCTGACAAAAAAGGCCCCCAAGTTGTCTTTTCTCATTGAGTTGGACGGTTCTACATTCACACTCTGCATTAACTACAACTTTCTGACCTGATGATCTGATTGGAGGCCCAGCTTCTGTTGCCTGCCACAGTACAGCTGCCATATCAGTGATGATTCTGTGTTCTAAATCTGCAGACAAGGTCAACATGCCCCCCCCCCGGCCAATCTGGCTCCTAGTCGACCACAGGAAGGAGATTTAACAGGCAATAGCAGACTGAGAGCATGCACTCCACAAACCAGAAATGACAATTATAGGCATCACTAAAACAGCAGTAGCAAACAGAGATAAGAGGACTTTCAAAAGTCTGACAGCGATAGTTGCTTAATCCCCTTCAGCAGCACTTTCTCCAGAAGTCTTTTATGACGACGTCTGAATAGAGACATGAACCTTGTCTCCCTGCTGGCAAGTTTGCAAAGCTTTCTCTCTCAAGTTGCTGTGCTTTGGTGAACCTGTAGACCAAGCAACGCTAGAGCATGTGGACGGACATGTATCAGGGTTAAGACAGATTTGGAAAAACCCAATTAAACACACCAGTACACTCTTTGCTGCCCTCTTTCAATCCCCATCCCTGTGTCCCTATTCATGTTGGCACTGATATGGAGTTCAGAGCTTGGCATGTGTGTATGTTCAAATGTGCGTGTATGTGATGGGATGGATGGAGAGGCTTGAGAATACCAGCTGCAGTGTCCAGATTGGGAAGGGATTAATTCCCAAATCTCCTCCATTTACCTCAGCTGCCTAACAAGCTCCAGCATAACCATGCTAACTCCCAGACGTTGTGACTTTGATTCCACTGGTAATAACAAACAACAGACACTGTTGACCAATCAAAGAGGCCTAATTGATGAGATGTTATACAGTGCTTTTTCTAGGAGGATGCTGACAGAGCAAGAGGGAGTAGGCGTATATAAAATAAAATCTCAGTCTGACTAAAATGCATTTATATTATAGGAATTCAATTGCAATAACTTTTAGATGGAAAATTGAAATAGATACCACCATGTTGCTGCAGTGGTGCTTTATATATTACATTACACGAGCAGCCGGGGAAGAAGCAGAAAGCTAAAAACCACTAGGCACCTTTGGAGAAGTGGAGCTCTTCATCTAACAGATTCCTGTGTGAAGTCATGAGGTCAGAGGCTGAACAGGATCGCTGAAACAATATTATTAGGTCACTGAGGGAAGAAGAGAAGGGTCAGATAATAAGACTCAATCTGGCTGAGTGAAAATGCATGGGAGGGAAAGTGCTGACGCCTCTCTTGCTCTGGCTCATCCAATTCCCGGCACTTACTCCGTGCCACTGATATTCATGCCGAGCTTTTTGTCCACGGCTCACAAACTTTAACATTCACCGTCTCCACTGCCCCATCTATCATCTCACTGTGGTGATGGACGCATAGAGAGCAAAGCAGCTAAAACGGCAGTGGGAGGGTGAAAGAGACACCAAGGGATAATATTGAAATTTGAGGTCAGAAAAGACAATTGTTGTATTCACTCGTGTGCGTCTCATTGACTTGTGTGGAGCCACCTGAATTATGTACAGTCAATGTACACAGACACATATGCACACGAAGGCAGTCACACCCACACGCGCAAATGCACAAATCGACACGGGAACCTCCTATCAGAAGCAATTCAATATAAAGATACACAGAGCTCAGGCAATAACCTGATCCTGGTAAGAGATGTTATAGGCTTTGACAGGGAGGGCTGAGCCACACAGCCCAGGCTGTTCTCCTAGTGTCACTAACAAAACAGAAGGATTAGAGGATGAAATGGAGCTAAATCTGGGCAAGCTAAAAATGGGGGCAAAAACAAGGCATGGAAAGAAACAATATTGAATGGATTCAAAGAAAGCCTTTAACAAGAGCTATTAAGCTATTAAATGGCACTTTAATAACAAAAGCCTTGTGCTCCATTATTTATATTCTGCTGTTAATAAATACACCCACATACGCAATGCATGCCACCCACAACCATCTTTGTATTTCTGAGTGCTCCATGAAAGAAATGCCACAAACTGGATTCTTCTTCTAATGCTTACCACAATAGCTGTAACCACAGTGAGCTTAGGTCCTCCCTACCTTACCTTCACAGCATTAGTAGTACCACAGAGGTGAGGATTTTTCAATTTTTACCTCAGAAAAATGGGATTTTTGTATAACTGGAGTGACTGTAATAAAAGATCTTCCTATTATTCTGTATACTCCGTTTGAATTCAGTGAGATTTAATGCAGCCCCGAACAGCCTCAATTAACCACACTTTACAAAATATCTAACAAATGATTCTCCCTGCAGGTTAACCAGCTGCTGGTGTCATTTTTATTGACTTTAACCATTGCAAAAATTGAGCCAACATTTACTGTAGCTGATCCAGCAGAGGAGATGATTCATAGTTTTCAGTCTCATGATTGGCACAGAGACCTAGAGGACAAAACTACAGTTCCAGAATGTTAGGCAACATTTAGTAGAACTGTAGCTCGGGCTTGTACATTTCCCATCGGATTCAAGCCACAAATATTTAGATCATCATTGAAAAGAAAGAAGAAAAAAACGTAAACAAACAGCAAATTTTGGGCATGTGTGACGGCAGCTGCTGCATTTCAGTCAGCAAAAACAGCCAGACAGAGTCCCTGCCAGAGTTCCTCTTTGGCAAAGTTAACTGATATCATGTGGAGAATTCCTACCCTTACACTCCTGCCAGGATTAAAGTGTACAAAGGCACAGACAATTCTTTGTATTTTCAGCCTGTTTGGGCCAATAAACAGAAATTATCTAGTGTCAAAGGCAAAGTGAGCCAATATTAGCTAACTACCTAAAGTCAATCAACAGGTCACCACTAGTTTTGCTGTGGAAATGGTAGGACTGGTGCAATCTGGCCACTGCACTCTCAACATTAGAAGTCTTCTCACATGGGTTGCTTCTCCCTTGCAATTAGCTTTGAACAAATTTGCAGCTAGCAATGTGTGACCATCTGACCGATGCACACACTCCAGTATTTTATTTAGCAGTCCTGGTTTTATATACATATATCATGGTATCATTTTGAGAGCCATTCATTTTGGGGACCCATATACCCATATTTAAACTTTCCTCATGCAAAACTGATCTCGGATTCAAATGACCTCTCTTCAGAAATGTGTCCTCATTCTGAAAGGCTCAAACTGGTTCTCACAGAGATTGAAGTACAAAACCCCCTAGACATTAAGGACACACACACACACACACACACACACACACACACACACACACACACAAAATCAGGCCCAACTACACCTCAGCCAACAGATGGGTTTATGGCTTTGTTGAGGTGGAGTTTGCAATCCTGCCCGTCCCATTTTCAGAAAATCCACTTTAATTAACATATCAGAGCTCCAAACGAGGCTAAACCTCTTCTCTGCAAACTGTAATCAGCCCAGTTTGAACTGACCAACCATAGAGCGTACATGATAAGGCTTGCCAACTGAAACACAAGGATAATCCAGTTATACCTGCTTATACAGCAGACAGCTAAAGGCACTGATCTGACAGCCGCTCTCTGAAGTGCCATAGCTTGCATTTTGATTTAAGCAAAGTGTTCTGATTCACTTATGTCATGTGGTTCAATCTGATAGGATTCACATAGTCATTTCAGCCACAGTACCTGCAATGTGCTCAAGCTGCTGTTTCATAATAACATAATATGGACTGCTTGTGGCTTACAGAGTGGTTTTTTTTCTTTATTACTCTTTAGACATCTATGACTTAGTTTCTACCTATGCAGCTTCCAAGTTGTTGTGAGTCACTATGCCCTAATTATCTAACCCATCACCACACCCAAATCTACAATACAACCCTCACAAAATCTGTTTTCTTTCTGCCAAAACATTCCATCACTTACTATACTGTCCTCCTTCTGACGATCTATTTTGATCTGACAGGAGCAGTGATTGTGGTTCCCTCCACCTACAGACTCACAACCCCCAGAGGACCCCCAAGGAAAGTTGAATGGGCCAACAGATGGGCGCTATTGTGGGAGGGAAGGTTTGGGACAGACTGTGACATCAGTGCCACAGAAGACATGGGGAGTCGTGAGAGCTGTGCACATGCATGTGCACGTGCGTCTGTGCACGTGTATACGAAGAGTACATTTGTTTATGTCTGTGTGCAAGTATGCATTGTGTGTTCATGCACTTGCGCCTTTGTGGTTGTTTGCTGGGGGTGGGATGGAGGGGCACGCTGGTTTAACACAAGATGTTTGAAATCTGTTGGCCTGACAGCATGTCACAAGACTTCTTGGTTAATAGAGTCTCCAGGAATGTCCTCTCCTGCAGCTTTAATGAACCCCAAGCCAAAAGGCCTAATGAAGCGTGTTCCGTTTGCCAAAACAGTCCCTCAGCTTGACCTCCCCTGACCTGCACTACTCCCGTGCCACTTGAGGGTGGGTCTCCATAGTAACTGGCCTAAAGAGTCTACTGGGGCAAAGTTGTCAAAGGGACAAAGGATGGTGCTAGGTTATAGAAAAGCAAATAGTTAAGACACGAGACATCCACACATGTGCCTGGATTTGCTGCTTGCCCTAATATGATATTTTAGATGTTTCACATTGCCACTTCTTTGTTATCCCGCAGGGCCATTAAGCAAAACTTTGCTGATTTCTAGCCAAGAAAACATTTTTCTTAACAAGCTCTTCTGCCTCATCAGCATCCAAAAAGGTATACGTAATCACACAAACACAACTGCGTGCACACACACACAAGCTGGTCATCATTGCATTCTTTGTTCAAGCCAAGCAAGAGCCTTATTATTAAATAAGTAAAGACTAGAACACAGATTGTGTAGAGTCTATTCAGGGGGGGATGCTAGTGTGTGTGTATGTCTATATGTGTGTGTGTGTTAAGTATGAGTTAAGGACTAATAAAGTGCAGGCACCTAATTAAACAGTCTTTGTTTATGCTCTATAGCAGTGGTATAAACTCAGCAGGCACAATGCAGGGTGGTATGCCAGGTCACTGTGCTCTCATTTAAACAACCACAGACAAAAGCAATGAGAGAGAAGGGGGCAATCAACTTCAAAAGAAATTCTTGCTTAATTGCAAAACTGTGGGAAAACTAGCAAAGACAAAAGAGAATGGGCTGATTAAAGCTGCAGTGAAGACTGTTTGCAATCCCTTTAAACAACTGAGTCTGGTCTTATTTTAAATGTACATTGAATATCCATTAAGGAATGTGTAATATATAACATGCAATTTATAAGCCCTTATTTTCCCCATTTCTCAGTGCATCTTGTCAGCTCAGAAGCAAGCAATGTGAATTTTGTTGAGGCTGGAAATGGACCAAAGATAAACAGTTTCTAGACTTAATAACTTTTGATTAATGCTTTTTCTATGCTGCTGTGAACTGCTGAAGCACAGCGCTGTGAAGTTTTTCAAAAAGAATAACAAGCACGGACATGCAATGCTTCCTTCCTTTGCCAGACATATATTTAAAAAAATAAAAGTAAAAATAAATAAATAAACACAAAAACAAACCATGGATAGATGGCTGGATTTTTCAAATTATAATGCGAATCAATGCTGAGACCCCTCCAAGACTTTGCAACCTACCCAACTTTAAGAAAACAGGGTGGAAAACCTGAATGGGCAATCAATGCTGTTCCGCCTGCACATTCCTGAACTCAACACTTTAATGGTTCCATTCATTAAAATCCTTATTAAAATAAGCATGCATTATGATATAATAACAAACAAGCCAGGCTGCACATACTGCCATAATCGGGAGAAATTAAAAATGCCAAGAACCTCTACATTACCTACGTAACCTGCCTCTATCTCTCTTCTCCCTCACACGCAAACACATGCACCCATTTGCACACACATGCACGCACATGCACACAAGCTCTAAAGTAAAAATAATCAAGGTTATTTAAATGAGTGCAGGCTGCATAAACAGTGCAAACGGTAAGAACATTATGGGCTGAACGTGTCTATGCATTCCTGAGCTCACAAGGTGGTGAGAGCGGGCGTGCTGGGTGGGTGGTTAGCGTTCATCTACAGAGAAGTTAAAGCATATGCATTTTAAGGGACCACACTTAAAAAAAAATATGCAGATTTTTCATATGCTGCTACCATAAATAATACCAACTACATGTATTAGATGTATTCAGCTTACTCTGCTTAATCTGTGCAACATTTATGGTTGGGGGTTTTTCTCCCCTTCAAATCTACATATTGCACAGACACATGCGCTTGAGAAAAAAAACAAAAAAAACTGGGTGTCAGGGGATGTTGGGGGCAGGAAGGGAAATTTAGTGTGAGCTGCCTGTGGATATGACAGAAAAGCTGGATGGGATCCCGAGTGCTACCAGCTGACACTCCCATGAAATCCAAAGATTAATTGATTAAAAGGATATGCACATGTGTGTGCAGCAATGCTACTGGGTCGGCATGGCAAATACATGCCATATGGACGAGACTTGAACCTCATTTACTGTGAATGTGGTAACTGTACTATATTCTTAATTCTTTGCAGGCTTGGAATAATGCAGGCTCCAAAAGAAACCAAATATTTCAACTTGTGTAATCATGGAGGCCATATGAGTATAAAATGCAGGCCCCAGTAAGTTTAATTAACTCTGACCACATAATTATTTGAAATTTTTAAACCCCACAAAGCAATATTTGGGGGAAGTTCGTGGACAAAATTGGGCAGTTAGAGTGGGCTGACTGCAGTCAACTAAGATGTGGTGCAGCAGCTTTAAAACCACAATTTGATGCTTTTTATGCTTCAGTTTTTTAGAGTCAGCTTTGGGGGTTTTGTTTAAACCTTTAGGCAACGAAAGCAGCAGACTCTCTGGCTTGTGGCTGTATCCACTATGGAGTTAATGTCCAGCACTGATGACAGGTATAAACCCTTCAGTCATTTTTTTTATTCAATAGGCCTCTTGTATGTGCTCTGGTGGTCATCTGGGAAATTACTGTGAAATTTTATAAAAGACTTGTCTGTCTGTCACATGACTGTCGATTGACAGAAGTGACTGACAGTTGGCTGATCTGCGTCTTAATCTTGAGTTGAAACAGTTTTTAGGAGTTTCTTCTCAAAAGACTTAAGAGTAATTTTTCACTTGAAAATGACTACAAATGAACACAACAAGATCTTCAGTGTTACCTGCAACAACACAACAAGAGATTCCCATTTAGAGTTGTGACGCCTGCTAGTGTAAAAATAGCCGACGGCAGCCCTGGTACAACAGTTTCCTTTAAGTCGACAGAGACTTCAGTTCAGCGGCAGAAAATCAGAAATTGCGTGTCGACGTCAGGTCTCTGTCACTCTCTGTATTAGAGAAATCTTGCTGTAATTGCAGTAGCTTCAAATGTCCTGAACTTCTGCATCAAAGTCAGGTATATGCAGTGTTTTACTGCTGTGAGAGTGTGCACTGTGTGCTGCTGTTAGATGAATCAAGGCTACCAAATTGAACTAATTGCACTTTTGCCCACCCAGTGAACCTTGTCTGGGACCCAGGAGAGAAAAGGCCAGAAAGCAGACGAGTGCTTTACTGAATTTGACTAATTGCTCACACCTGCCCAGTTTGCTCTGTTGGGGATTCTATAGAAAGACAAAGAGCAAGGCTGGGAACATATGGATGCAGCAAAACAATTTCACAGATTATCTGTTATGGGTCATTTAGTCTTTAAGGTATAAATATGTTGCTTATTTAGTATCTGAGGTGTATGTGGCCAATGTGTATGATTTACCAGCTCAAATATTTCTCCTTAACCACCTTTCTTTGTCAAAAAAACACGAGACGACGAGATGACTGCTTAGCTAAGAAAAAGAAGGAAATACAAGTATAAAAAAAGCAAAATCTTACAGCTATAGATAGACCTTATAACTTTTTCACAAAAGCAAATTGTAATGTTGGATGTGGTTTATTTAACAGTGCTTTCATATGCAGAATGCTGTGTATACATCTAACCTGAAGACAGCAGAGGAAAAGTAGGCATAGGAGAAGGAAGCAGAACAAAAAGAGAAGAGAAGGAGTGTGCTGAGATATCTGTTGTCTGACCAGAGGCTTCCTGGGCAGAGCAGAGATGATCTCTGAGTCTCACAGCATGAATTCCATACACCCTACACCACACAAACAGCGTGAATCCTGTGCACTGCATGTGTGAGCCTTGTGGCTCCCACGCACACACACACACACTGAGTGAAAAACATAGACAAACCATCACTCCTACCATGATCTAGAACTCTGACCATTGTCCACAGAGTTGTCATTATGATCACCAAATAAGTTGACTAAGCTTGAGGCGACAGTTGTTGTGATTTGGTGCTATATAAATAAAAATGGATTGAATTATCTTCATATCCAGAGGCAAACAATAGACAACATCCTTTTTTTGCTTTTACAACTTTTTTTTTTTAAATTCCCATTTACACTGGTCATCTTCCAAGGTGGTGCTGTGCCTTATAGTCTTCAAATCAGAAACATATCACAGCGACTCGGCAGTAATTCAAAGATGCCACAGCTCCATGCTAGAAACTCGTGCGTTGGGGTCCTAGACTGTGATTTTTATCGAACAGTAAATGACTGCTTTCGCTTCCAATATCCCCCAGCCATGATTTAAAAGTGCAGTAAATAAGTGCTTACACAACTTTCACAATGTGCAACCATCTGTTCAACTTGACTGTGAGACCTAACGTTTTTATCCTCACCTCAGGATTGATGCATCTGAAGGCATAGCACACAGAACCAATATGTCTGGTCACGTTCCCCTCCTGCATTTGTGGGCCGTATTGCTGTTGTTCTTCTTTTTGCTTTTACCTATTTGACACTATCACACTGTACCTTTTATATAAAATTTAAGAAAAAGGGCATCATCTGTATGGGTTTAGGGGAAAGGGAGGTCTTTGTACTGTATATCTAAGCATGAGGGCACAGAGCCATTCCCCTATGGCCTATTGTTTTGGTAGGGTATGACTCTTACACCCTTCCCCTGGATGTTAGGGGAATAGAGCACAGTCTGGCTAATATTTAACTAATGACTGTGTCTTCCAGACTCGACCGCCCTCCTCTCACCAACTGCCAGACCTGAGCCATCTCTGCAGTGAACCTCACTGAAGTGTGGCTGTGTGAAATAGAATGTGGAGGGATGGGGCTCTCCGCACAGTATCAGGGGAAAGGGATATGGGAGAAAATAACTGTTGGAGAGCCCATAAAGGAGCTGTGAGTGAGGCGGAGATGGATGCAGACTGTTGTGTGGGAGGCCAACAAGTCCAGCAGTCTGAGAGAATGCCATATGCTACCTTGAGGCAGGCAAAGTCTAGCAAAAGGCAAAAGAGAAGTGCAGTTAGTGAAGAGTGGCTGCTTTCCCTCAGCGCTGATATTTGTTTGGCCTCCATGTTTCTCATCGAGCTTTACACTTTTCTGCCAATCTTTCTTATAGATATAGAGGATGTGAGATAACGTCAGTGGGGAAACAAGAGAAGGGGCTGAAAGAAGAGGAAAGGCGGGACTGAGATAATGAGTAAAAAGGCATTATTAGATAATGAGGTCTGTGTTTGTCA
Source organism: Aulonocara stuartgranti (assembly GCF_965226115.1). NCBI lineage: Eukaryota > Metazoa > Chordata > Actinopteri > Cichliformes > Cichlidae > Aulonocara > Aulonocara stuartgranti. The sequence continues at coordinate 9,471,548 of NC_138947.1, read as the reverse complement.
AGTGGGAGAAAGAGGAGAGGAAGACAGAAATCTGTAAGGGCAAAATAAGAAAGATTAAGGGGAAGTCAGAGAGACAGGGGGGGACGAAGAGTGGCTGATGGATATAAAAGATGCAGCAGGGCTGATTATTGTTAGGGTGCCACCAATGCCGACCGAAGCCCATAGTGCTGCCAGGCAAATGTAGTATTAGTCACTTTAATAATTAATCACCCTGGGAGCATGTCGTTTGAGCCATGCGTTGACCCATTTCTCGAACATTTTTTCCTCAACAGGAACATATCCACAGAGCCCTTCTTCTTCTTTACCTCCATTTAGTAAGGAGGGGTTGTGGGCCCAAATCCTCTGGGTCAGGCCTGGTCATTTATTAGCCACATTTCTCTGGAGAAATAAAAGTAATCTTGCTGCTCTTCTCAAAGGCTGGAAACCATGCAGGGAGACAGAATAGTGGCCTCGGCTGTGGCCCAATGGGCCTTGCTGACTGTCCGTCCTGGTGAAATATGAAGCCCATATGTAGGACGGCCCTATGAAAGAGGGACCCAACAGAGCTCCTTCAGGCTTTGATGCTCATCACCACAAAAGCAGATGGCGGTGTCCTGGTCTTAAAACTTTTTTTTGCAACAACCCCCCTCTCTTCTTTTATCCAATCCTATCCGGCCTATTAGCCCCCTGCCTGTCATGGTCTAGCAGCCTATGCTTGGTCCCCAGGGGGCTTCCAGAGCTATGGAATGAAGTCAAGCTTCCCCATTGACACAGGTCTCTCTGGATGGCTTTGAATAGAAGTCAACTGAGTGAAAAGGCATGTTTTAGAGGACAAAATGGAATAAGGTGTGGGGTGGATCAATACGGCAGGGTTGTTTGGACTTGAAATGCTTTGCTCTCTCTGTGTGTTCAGACAAAGCAGTGCTGACTGCAGGTGGCAAAGAATTTTTCCGGACATTGGGTAAAAAGTAACAAAGGGTGTTTAATGGAAGAGAAACCTGCATGCATCTGTCTGAAAGATTGTGATCAAAGCAAAGAGATAACCAGCTGTGTTTGCGCTCTCTATATATTTATATTCCTACCTGCTTCTCTAAAACAGGCAGGATTTGTCACCGAGGTCCAATATCAACCTGTGTGCTTCACACACCCAGGCAATTTCCAAACCAGAAGGCAATCAAAGACTTAAAGTTATACACAATGCAAATAGGTCCGGGAGCCCATCTGTCGTAATCCAACAGTCCCTCCTGCACCAGCCTGATTTCCGTCTCAGGCTCTCTGTGGCACAAGCCAATTAACTGTTTGATTCAGAGCTGGGGATGAACACCCTAATTGATTACATGGCGATAGTCAATTCAATTATCAATTTAGGCACAAAAAGCTAAGCAGAGGCACAATGAAGTTTGCTGAGCAAGTTCTTCGGCAACTTGGCAGCACAATAGCTGTGTATGTTTGTTTAAGCACAGGAATGAAAAGTAAAGGAGGAAGGCAGGGAAGCAGGGGAAGGAACACTGACACTTACTGTAGCTACTGCAGGTTGTTTACTTGCAGTCTCAGACTTATACCTCTTCTCTGCTTCTTCTGTCTCCTCAACACAGACATTCTTTGCTGCCAAAGAAACGCATACAGACCAGCAGGCAGACAGAAAAGTGTGCGCGCACACACAAGCACACACACACACATATATATGTATATATTTAAAAACCCACAAACATTTGCAGTTTATAAACACCCAAACAACTAAATGTAGAATATTATACACGTTCATGTATGAAACAGCCTCACAATGCACCATTCAGATTGAATATGCTTAATTAAAAGCAAAACAAAAAAGGAAGGCATGCACTTTCCACATAAGATTTCTACCAGTTAACTGGCGTGCAAATAACATACATGAACACACAAATCAAAGTTTGGCAGCGATTTAATCGCATGAGAAAAACCCTCTTTTCCTGATCATCCATGTGATCATGCTTTGTTTACTCTGTCATGGAGAGATGCTCTGTTCGATCAAGCTGAAGAGGCACTAGGTTGGGTGGCTGCACTAACAAAGTCTCAATGAGCCGTCTGTCGACAGGGTAATTTCCCAGGGCGGCTCTGTGTCTCACTCCTCATGGTTCTGCTGGTGAAGATAGAAGATCAGCACCTGAATCATTGGAAAGGAAACAAAATAAATATAGAGTCATACCTCCATGCGCTGTCCACCCTCAGCATACTTATACTTCACTAGCATGCACATCATGCTGTTTGTGGCCTTTTTCTGTGCTGCCATTGTTAATAGGCAAGCTGTTGGGCTCTTTTCATTGTGAGGGTTACTCACAAGTACACTAGGAAATGACACTGAAATTACTGCATTACTTTTGTTTGCAGATAAAACAATAAATGAGAGAAACTAGCAATACAGTAGACAATCTAAAGAATTTGGAAAGGTTTTACAGCTACAGACAATTTTCCCATGTAAACAACATATGCGTATTAAAAACCTACGTGATTGGAGACATTTTTCAGCTTAAAACACAGAATTGTGCCAGATGTCACAGTATATGAGAACGTTCCTATCAGTGCCGAGTTGCTTATTTACCTCCTTAATCATAAGAAGAATTTAATCTAATAATATTGCCTGCATGGGTGGTTTTGGGTAACACTGTAGGGATGCAAGAGATATTCATGATTTGAATGAGGGAACAGTCTCTTTAGGATTGTGTGGAGACAATTCTTTGTTGATAATTTGCTGCTGTTTAAATAATCAAGCTTGAGTGCACTACAGAGAGTCTTTTTCTTGGAATTTACATATCTGCACAGTCCGGGTCATTATAAATAAAAAGAACAGCACATGGTGGTGTACAAAGAAGAATAAAACCTTTTTTTTTTTTCAGTAGAGCTACCGGTTGCACAGAAAAGCAAGCCAAGGAGCTGCATACTGCTGGAACAACTGTGGACCGGGATGTTAACAATTCGAAAGGTGTTGAAGCTGAAATAGAGCAATTTGGATGCTCACACTGATACACATGTACTAGCACATTAACCAGGACACAAAGTGGCCTTCAATTTCTCCTGTCTACTGTAACATGCTTGCTGGCAGAGAAAAACACCTTTTTGTCATTACAGACCCCTGCCAGGCACTGATGACTGTTCACACAATGACACATAAGTTACACCCCCCTTTTCTATTAGCAGGGAGCTGTGCAGGATATAAAGACAAGGAGGTGATGTAGAAAGAATGCACAGGCTGCTGGAAGTGAAGGAGTCAGGTGGGGAGGTGTCTGTGCTCAGCAATTTTTTAAATAGTGGTTGGAGACAAAAAAGTGTGCCAAATGGACTTCTCCATCAATCTGACAGGGCTCTCCTTTACTCAGTGTGGATTTCTAAGGATGCTGTTTTTGTGTGAGTACAGGGGTGCGCGGTAGGGGGTTGCATGGATATAATGCACTGCAAGTGGTGCTCCCAGATGGTTGTCTCCCAGTGCTACTAGGAGGTCTTCAGCCTTTATCTATGACAGGCAGTAGGTCTTAACATCATCCACACACACACTGTTCTGTTCCAAGCCTGAGACCCACAGGACTGAAGTTAGAGAGAGACCAGAGGTCTCAGTGCAAGAACAACTCCCTGCTTCCCCTCTGTCTTTTTTTTTTCCGGAGAAAGAAAAGACCTCAATGACAGCAACGGCTCGGAAACACATGGGACTTCAGATGCTTACTGTGTTCTTTTGGCAAGGACCATCTTCCGAAACTGCCACACACACACACACACACACACATATACACACATATATACAACTACACATGAATGCCTGCACACACATTGACACGCACAAATGCCCCAGCATGGCTCCATCCTCCTCTGTGGGTTGAAGCCGGTCCAGAGGATCAGCATTGTTGGAGAGGCTTAGTGAGGGAGAGAGTAAAAGTCTACAAGAGGCAGAGGAAGAAAGACTGTAAGAGAGAAATGGCCAGACAAAGAGATGCCAGGACATACTGAGCCACAACATTCTTAATCGACTTTCTGACGACTTCTCATATTGTCCATGCAAGGTCGGCTTTGAGATGCACTGAAATAAACCAAGGGAGACGCTACACGGGGAGGGACTGGATGAGTAAATGGTGCAGTGAATAACCGTTGATAACAGGGAAAGGTGACAGGATCTAGATTTAGGACAATGTGTTTGCTGCTACATAAGCTATATTTAAAAAGTTGCCCACTTCAGTGTCCTCCACAATGGCACCTTGTTACCACTTGAATCTTCAGGAAGTCATTTTTCATAAAGGGCTGTGGGTGTCAGTGTGTGTTAGTGTCATAGCGAGTAAGGGTTATTCTTTTATCCTTTGACCCAGATTTTGAGGCAGAACTGAACAGGGGACATGAAAGACAGGCCTCCCAATGGAGTCAGGGTCATGTGCAACCTGAACAGAGGAGCACACTGGCATGGCCAGCCGAGCAGAAAACACTATTATGCATACGCAGAGCCCACACAGACGCGGCGCACATGTGCTTCCAAAAATGCATGCATGCACACACACCTTCAAAAACTTTCTCATGATCAAGATCACGAAAGGTAGGGTACCTTGCATGGTAATTCTCTCCCCTCCCCTCTCCACCATGCACATACACTCAAAAAAATGAATGAGGTGGATTGTTCAGTGTATATTAATTATTTATTTTCATTTTACTTAAAATATATGTTTTTGTTAAGTTAACATATGTTTTTCTAATCAAGTCTACGTAATTGTGTCTATTATTCAACGTACATAATACTAATGTGTTACTTGATCGCATAACATTTAAGTTAAGTCAATTAGGATCGATATACCTTGTATATCCACAAGGTGGCAGTAATGCAAAAACAGTTGTAATGAAACCGCGCAGAACAAGAAGGTTTCACGGCTTGTGCCTGCTCATGCGCAAGACTTCAAATTTAACTGAAAAAGGCTGTTTTGGCGCCAAGCTACTGTTTCTTTGAGAGGTAAGACCACTTTTTTTCTTTGACTATGTTGTGTAGTATCTATATGTCCAGCATGGTTATATTTTGCGTTTGTCTTACAAGACATGTTATATCGTTTGCGTGCGCTTGTTTTACATTAGTTTTACTGGGTCCTGGACATGCTTATTTTGTGGACTGTGTAAGAAACATTTTTATTGTTTTTTGTTTTATTAAGGGATTAGCTACAGGGGTTCATGGGGTTATTCTTTCAAGGGGTTATTTTTCCATTTGCTTTCTTGGGATTCCTTTTCTGTAATCCGAGAGTCGGAAATATCGAATAGGATAGCAAGGATAGCATAAAGTGACATTTAAAATCCAAAAAGTCAAGGGCGAAAGCCACTGTGACACCATTGTTCTGCTCTATCAGTAATCTGTACTATGTAAAAATGGTCTGTAAATACAGCATGTTTCCTAGCGGAGTTATACATATCAATGTAGTTATAAATTACAGTTTGTGAAAGTACACACTTAATTTTTTTAATAAAATTATTCAAGACATATGAGTGGACAGACAATGGAGGTCGACAGACCTGGTGATAATTGCTTCTATAGAAAGTTAGCACATGGCAGTGTCAATCTCTTGCTTTTCTTCTGAGTAGTATTTTATTTAGTTGTAATTCAAACAATAATTTGCTTCTTGAAATTAAGTAATGAATTTCTTGTTTTACTTTATAAATCTCAGATCCTGCCTTTACCTGCTCCCTCCTATACTGATGTGGTGTATGTGGTATTGCTGAGCTTGTATGTGGTATGTGAACTGTTATACTTTTAAAAACAAAACTGTTTTATAAGTTAAGTTTTCTTTTGTGACCCATCCCATGCCCCTGTTATTTCTTCTCCACATCTGAACCATGGTAAAGGTTGCAGTTCAAGGGCCTGAGGCATGAAATTCTTTTCAGATCAGCTGTGATCAATATTTTTTGGAACTTGATAAATAACAATAAAAGCTGTAATGGCTCAATTAGCATTTTGTGTAAATGTTTGTGTTAAAATTATAGCTTTAATGAGGTCTTACTACATTAGTTTTAGTTTGTATATGTGTACATACAGTACAGTATGTTGTGTTTGTTGACATATTTTCAGGTGGAAGCAGAATATGTGAGGATTACTACTGCTGCACATGTTCCAAGGCTTTTTACACAACTTGACCAATACACTGACCAGCTCATAAAAGTCTTCAAGAAAAAGGAGGCGTTGCAGGGAAGAAAATTAGACAAACTTTGGCCCCAGCCACACAGGTGCGTTATTCTGTTGGTAGCAAAATATTATGGCTAATAAGATCATTTTCAAATTTAAACAGCTAGTGTATGGTAGCTGCACAGTGCACTTACATTTATATTAAGCAAGACAAAGTTTGGTACTCAAAACGTTGGAAAATTTAAATTACCTAAACATATGTAAAATCTGATCCCTTGATTTAGGTTAAACCAGAAGTGAATGTTTTTATGTTATGTTTTGAATGCAAAAAAGATGATGTATTAGTTTGTCTTTACCTCCATTATGGACATATATAATGTGGTGGAAACCCTGCCCAACAGGTTAACTATTCATGTCCATGTGATGATTAGTTGGTCTTGTGTACATGTCTATCTGTGCAGTGGATATGTCATTCATTTTGCGTATAATGTGAGTTTCTGTCATCCTAAAGTATATCTGTTTTCTCTTCCTGTATCTCTGCCACTCTCTACAGAAGGAAAGTATTGAAAAGGGGAGGGAGTGTGTCCTCAGGGCACTACCTTTTTACCTGAATGAAGACCCAAGCATCCTCTTCAAAGAATAATTGGTTGGTAATTTTAGTTTAGTTTTTTATCTGTATTAAACCAAATTTTGAATAACTAATGTTGTTGCATGTTGTTGTTGTTGTTGTAATTTGCATGGAACCTGTTTAAATGTTTTGGGAAATCTTCTTGTATACCCAAACTATTTATATTTATCGTTGAATCTGTAGTCTGAAATAGTGGCACACTGGGGTGCATGTTCCTAATATTGTGTTTACGTCATTAAAGGGTAGCTTTGGCCCTTTTTCTTTCTTTTTTTAAAACTGGATGCCATTTTTCTATGTTTTTGTGTCTAAGCTACAGCTGTTCAGAGGGAGCTGGAACAAATTACCCTTGCTATCTTTACCATCGAAAGAGCTGATGCCAGCACTCCTCCAGCCGATGTGGGTATAACCATCTAGTGTGTCCTGCATGACCTGGAAGACCTGGCCTCTGCATGTGCACTCTTAATGGGTGGGATATATGCACTGAATCTCAGTTAACCTCAAGACTGAAAGCTTTCTTTGAAGTACTTCAGAAGCTCTTCCTTCATCTGTATGTCAGCATACTCTTGACCAAGGTACAGTTGCTCAAGAATACACTGAATGAATAAGCCAACCTTTAATTTGGATGATGAATGTTCTGTCAGATGGACAGAAGTTTTTCGGAGGCTGAATGGGAATAAAATGGTAATTTGTAAATGACAGATAACGGGAAAATTACATTTAAGAGAAATTTAGAACATTTTGAAAAGTTTGTAAACTACTACAATTTGAGAGATTTTACTGTTGTGGGGGGCTAGTAAGAGACAATCAAAAGTATTGAGATTTAAAGGATTTAATTGAGAGATGATACTGCACCAGAAATGTTGAAGGGTGGTGTGTATATTAGCGTTCAAGGCATATTGTTATGAGGTGGAAATATGTTCATATTCAGTTTGTGTTACATTGTGTGCATTGTAAAGGTAATTGCAATACATACTAAAAATAAGGGTAAGTTAGGAGGTTGATCTGATATCCTCGTGTTGGTGTTGTTTCCAGATCATCATACTAAATGTTGTTCCAGGATCAACATTGCAAGTGACCAATCAGAATGTTGTGACGTCATACTTTTGCGACTTCGGGAAAAACCGGCGTAAAACAAAAAACTGTACTTAAGCTGCGTGAAACCGCCTCTGTCCGCCGATCAACTGACCCTAACCCTAACCGTAACCCTTTAATAAACAGTAAGCAGAATTGATATTGTCCTTGCAACATTGGAATTTCATAAATGCACGAATGGCTTGGCGCGCAAAAGAATAACGTCACAACAATGTGACAACATTTTCATGATGGTCTGGGAACAACACCAACACGAGGATATCAGATCATCCAAGTTGGGAATGCAGGATGAATGTATATTTTGTGGACTTTTAAAGACGAACAATTGTTTCCATGTTAAAATGTTTACATCTGAAGTTTTTTGCCCAAACACTAGTAAAATAAATGTTGACAGTGGCGAGTGTTAAATGGTTACTGCTGTGCTGTTGCAAAAAAACTGAACGCTGACAAGCTGTTTTATTGTTAGACCATAATGTTGGCATGTTTTGTTAAAGTTTTATTTGGGATGGTGATGTAATTTTCTTTGATTGCTAATATCAGTGGACTATTTATTATTATTATTATTATTATTATTATTATGATTATTATTGTTGTTGTTGTTGTTGTTGTTGTTGTTACATAAATTTTTTTTAAATTGTGGCTGTTGAGGTGGACACTTCACTTTGCATTGTTAAAAGAAAGCACTTCATTGGCATTGTGTTACTGGACTGACCCTAAGCAATCATTGCAAATAGCAACTTTGCTATCCATTTTAGACACTAAAAGAAAAAAACACTCACAGACCTTACTAGCATCACATGTGCATAACTCAAGTGTCATCTTATCAATGTGTTATGTGATCTTCAATGCGTTTTTTTTTTCTCTTCTATTTCTGGTAGATACAGACATTTAATTTAAAGTCTTGATGTTGCATCTGTCTACATACTGTTAATTACTAACCCTAATGAGCTGTTGTGTTTTATTTTGGACTGGGTTTACACAAATGCTCACTGAATGTGTTGGCAATAAAAGAAATTTTAAAAAATAAGTTGGATGTACTTAATTCATTTGTGTGGAACCTGTTGACAAAATAGATTTATGTAAAACTAATTAATAAAGCACAAGGTGGCTGAAAATATAATATTTGAATTAATCTAACTTAAATTTAACATTTTACTGCCACAAATAAGAAATGTGTTGAAGTAACTAATCTAAACTATCTAACCTGAAAATATATCATCTTTGTTCATACAACATAACTTGATTTAGTTAGTCTTAAATATGTCTTGTTAATCTTAAGTAGTTTTTTTAAATTAGATGAACTAAAGATTTTTGCTTTAAACTAACATAATTCAATTTCGTGGAACCTGTTGACAAAATAATTTTAATTAAAGTCAACGTTTCATTTTTTTGAGTGTAGCATATTAGTTCTAATAAGGGGAAACGCAATCACATATGTGTAACTACTGGCATAACAGCCCCTTACTGACAAAACAAACATGAATTTTTACATTTGTGTGGTCCTTTATACTCATATTACTGCCTGTAGCCTTGTGGTGGTTTATAAGCTATATAAGCACACATGCACTGAAAAAATATGCGATCAAGTTTAGCTCTAAAGGTTGCAAGGGTGAAATAGAGTGATGGCTGCCTTTCTTCTCTATATACACTGTCTAAATATGATGTAACAGACCGCACTCTTGTCGGTGTAGGTGAAATGAAATGGGTTTTGTGAAGGCACAAAAGCGAGTTTGTCTATTTATCAAAGGCATTCTTTCCAGTTGCTTTTGATACAAGAATAAGAGAGGGAGGTACTGATAAGACAGTGACATAGGTGTGTGTGTGTTTGCCTGTTGGTAGCCCAAGAAGTTAAAAAAATAGTGGGTAAAAGATGGAAAGAGATTTACACTGTAGGGACAGAATGAACAGATTTACACAAGGAAAGGGGCAAATTTACAGCCAGAGATGTGGATCCACTGGAAACACAATACTGGGCTTCTGCCAGTGTTAAATATGGTCCTTCACCTGCAACCAGATGCTCCCTCACATCAGATGCCTCTGCCACACCCCTTATCCCTCTCTCAGCTTTAATTTCTCCAAAAGTCTCCTCCATCTCTCTCGGGGTAGGTAATAGCAAAACGCTGTCATTTCAGCAACTCAACTTTGCGCCACAACCAACTGTGCTGTCACAAAAAAATAGTCTTTATTCTGGACATGAGTGACAGTCTTTGGCCAGGCTCCTAGCACTACTTCTTATGACCACTGAAATCCCTTAAGGTGCACTTCTTGTTAGAGTTGACAAGTCGGTTTGGGGGGGGGGGGAAAGCCATTACCAGAGACGAAAGGTATCCGGCAGCCTCCCGCTGGTATAAATTGAAACCAAATACAATGGCTCCAAGCTAAGTAGGCATTTTGGGAAATCTAATAGTGCCATTTCTTTGCCTTGCTAGTAATTCTAGTGAAGTTTTCTTTACTTTATTTGTTACATGTCTTTGCCAGGATTTGGTCCTTTCTGTTCTTTACATTTATTACAGAACATATTTTTTCAGTTTCTTCAATAAATGTATGAAGCACCTATAGCGATGACTCCCTACCAATATTTTGATAATGTCCTATTTAACTTTCTTTTTTTTTGATCACCTGCTTAGTAATTGCAGCCTCTCTTCCTCCTCTCTTGTCGCACAGTGAAGCCTGGGAGCTTGGCCACATGGTTCAGGCCTAGGCTACAATGCACAAGGACAAGGGGGGATGAGGAAACTAGTGGGGGTTCAGAGGCATAAAAGTTCCTTTCTTCTTCCACCCTAGCCTCTTTCTTTGAGCCAGAACAGAGGGTTGCCACGGCGATGAGGTTGGTCTGTCTCCCACAGCGTGGTCTGGGAAGAGCAGCAGATTGCTCTGACATTTACTCAGGCTGGAGGAAACAGAGACGATGGAACAGAGAAACACACAGGCATAAGCACACAGAGCGAGAGGACGCAGTGATATGTTAGTGAATGGCAGTCGCATAAAGTGATTGGATTAAACAATGACACCTGCAAAAATCTGACGGTTTACAGAATTGGCTGCTTTTAAGTAAACCCTTTATCATCTTTTCATTGTCCATTCATCCCCAACTTCCATCCTTGGCTGCATTTTCCATCTCATTTCGATTTTGCCAGGAAGTCAGTAAGCCAACACGTTCCCATCCAAACCATATTTGCCATTGAATTCATGCAAGCCATCAATGCACGGACATGATAACAAGCAAGACTTCAGATCAGAAAAATACACACACAAACACATACGTATATTTGTCTGTCTCTTGATGGCCAAACCATCAAGAGACAGACTAGTGACAATGCCAACGAGCTTAGCAGTGAAAACTGAAAAACATGGCCAGAGATTGTGCACAGCTTTTGTTTTCCATTTCAGCACCAAGAAAAAAATTGCCCAGCAACATATCTTTTGAGCAGATTCTTTTAAATCGCTTATCTTAAAGTATGCACAAGTCCTTGTGCATCCATGTTACTGCACGCATGTGCGGTTTTAAGGGTTGCTCTGGACCTTGGATTCACCAATCAGTCAGCGTAGGAGATCTCCACCCTGATAAACCCTGTGAAAATTGAAAACCGTCAGAAAGTCAAAACCACTTTTCTGTTTTTGTTCAAAAGCTGTTCAAACACAATCTGATTCTGTATGAGGGGTGTCAACAGGCAGGCCTATCAGCAAATAAAAGAAAGGAAATAGAAGTAAGAAAGCAATGAATGGTGTTATGTGGGCGGAAAAAAGATAAGCATGAAAGCAACGTACTGTCAGATGTATTGTAAAGATGCAGTATTTTTTCCCCTATGGATTATTTAGCATATACAGCTCACAAAAGAGAAAGAAAGAAGAGACTTTAGATCACAATATGCCAATGTAAGTCATGCAACTTGATGATGTAAATGTCAGCATTGTATGAAATACGTATATGTTCCACTGCATAAAACTTCAAGAACACTATGCTAATGTGCACTGAAATACAAAAGGCTCCCAGTGTTCGCTAGTGAATGAGCTTTGTATTCCCTACGACCAGCGCTCTGATGGAAATATTCACTTTTAGCCTCAGTCTGATTCATTGGAATCTAATTAAAGGCAACTTCTGTGGGAATACCCTTTGTTACCATTACCCACATAAACATGGAGGCATACAGACACAGTTCTCATAACCTTGTCTCGTCCCATATTTGCACAGATCATGCCAGTGTAGTGTCCTCAGAGCTAGTTGTGGGTTTAGAGTACTGAAAGCATGAAGGAAATTTGAAAAACTCAACAGCAGCTTTTCCTTTGAGAAAAAAAAAAGCCACGTTTTTAGAGATGTCATTGTGAACAGTTTGAAAACTACTTTCTGCCAACTGTTTATCTCACTACAGATGGCAGAAATGTCAAAAACATCATCTGTGGGATATTTTTAAAAAAGAGGAACTGTGTCACTATATTCAAAAAGACACACGCCGAGAGTTCATTAAAAATTAAATACATAAAATACCCATAAAATCCTATTTTGTAGGTGGAAGTCCCACTTATGTATCTGGATCTGTTATTCAAAGCTGTTTTGGTGATTTTTTGACCCCTAGAAAATGAAAGAAGGTTTAAAAACACACTCAGAAGTGACTCCCAATTAATTAAATTCAGACCTTACGCACACTGTCTATTTAATGCAGTACAGCGATGATTATTAGTTTTTGCATGTGGCAAGAAAAATACTTAATCTGCCTGAGTTTAGATTATACAGATGTGATGATCAGTGAACAAGACAGCGATATCATACATATATATATATATAATGATTAATGCTACTTAAAGCAGTAAACATGGTCATTTTCTAAGGCACAAAGAGAACAAATGGTTAACTTCAATAAAAGCCAAAGCGAGGCTATCTTGCATGAAGAGTTCTATGCTAGTCAGAGCAGTGTACTTACCATTATACATAATACAAACAGATTTTTCTGTGAACTCATGTTTTACAGAACAATGAGCCTCTATTGGGTGAAGCATATATAGATTATCATTGCACATACTATCCCAACTTAATAGCATTCCTTCCTTTCTTACTGCAATGAGCTTCTCCAGGTGCAAACAAACTTTGAGGCAGAGGCGTCTAATAAACTCCAAAACAAGCCAGGTCTCCTCACTATCCAAAATAGCACTGACTGTGGTTTTTAATAAAAAATATTTCAAGGTTTTCCTCTCAGACATCAAACAGCTTAGTATTCCCTTGTGGTGGTCGTGTATTCTTCTTCAGCCATTCAAAGAAATGAAAACAACGCCCCCTCTGGTCAGTCAAAATCCATTAGCATCCTCACTGAGGTCCATGAAAGTGAAAATGACATTTTTTAATAAGAGACTTAACTAGTACGGAAATATTTGCAGTCACTGTCATCCCCCATTGAAATGGAAATTGGCAGCGTTGTTTAAATGAAACAAGATGAGGGTTCGCTTGTGTACCTGGGCTTGCTGATGATGCTGCAAGTGGATTTTAGTGTATGAGTCATTTGCTAGCAGAAGCAGACAGGAGCTAATGGTGAGTACCAGCAACAAAATGTCCAAACAGGAAACAAAAGCAGTGTCATGACAAACTAATCTGGATAATCTATACTTGAAAGGAAAGGGAACTTCACCAAACATCACGTATCTTGATTTAATGTCTGCTTGCTGCTGCTGACCCTCTGCCTTCCCTTTGCTAATTTGTGTAATTAATTTCTTGCTGTCTTGCTAATTGTATGGAGATTACCACTTCGTGTTAGGTGCTGTTAGGTGTTGCAGCTGCTATGCATACCACCAATCAGCAGGGGCAGAGCAGTTTGTGCGCCAGAGCCTCAAGTGCTTCAAATCATTTGGTCACTCACCTATTGACACTAGTGTATAAGTGAGCCTGTGCAGGTGATGTTTGCTAACATTAACCCTTTCAATCTTATTTTGTTTTAAATTGAGCCGCAAGCTGAAGTAACAATCTTTAGCTGGCATCTATATACACTGTGAATAATTGAGAGGTGAACTGTGTAACTTTTATGATCGCATTTAAAGCCAGTGATCTGCTGGGAAACCCTGAGTCCAGGCATTTATGGGGATGTTATTTTGCTATGTAGCGCCCAGATAAACACTGCTGCACAACATGCACTCCCGGTTGAATATTGAAAATGGTTTCTACGGATAGATTTTGAAAACGCAGATAACGTAATGTTATCATTATTGCTGGGCAGAAAAATCTTCTTGGGGAGAATGACAATTGAAAATCAGAATCAGATGAACTTGAATTTGAGTAATCATGGGAGTCAGTGCAGTCTTTTACTTAACCTCAAAGACACAAATCGCAAATCTCTGATTAATATTAATAACATTGGAATAAGTTGCTATATATGTTGCATATTTGTTTTTAACTACACTTCATCACATAAAAAAGATTGCTGTTACTGTCAGGTCCTCATGTACAATCACAAAAAGAAGCATGCGTTTAGCTTCGATATGAAGTATTTCTAGGGCTCCTAGTTTGATGCTGCTTTGTTTTTCTCTTGATTCTCTGTTACCTGCTGACATAGTCAAAGCTTCATTTGTGTACTCAATGTGTGATCAGTGCATGTGGTCACTCCTACAGAGATATGGGGATAAAGACAGACCAAATGATGCTTTGTAATGGAGTTATCCCCTTTTTGCATATAATCTTATCACTTGCTGAAGGCACTTTGTTGCAAACCCAGAAGGGTTCTTGAACTTGTTCCTCTCTGCCACGTGTCCTATCTACTCCTCAGTCTCAGGGGGTCAGTCATTCTGCGGAGGCTGAACTCAGGGGGATAGAAGCAGCAGGAGTGAGATGAGCCTGGAGGGGATCTTCTCACCCTGAGACGAGTGATTACTTCACTGGGACTAAGTTATGCTAATGCATTCATCTCCAAAAGCAGCGTGATTATTTAGAGTTCCTCACCAACTGTTTTAGATTTCGCCTGCTTGCTATTTTATGCAAAGATGCTTTTTTTCTCTCCCAGTGCTCCATTGGCACAGTGCTTGCCAAGCTGAGTGAGATAAGAGGGGAGAAAAAAGTAGAAGATTGTTGAATTCTTTGCCCTTATTTTAATGTGCCCTTGATGTGTGAATGAATGCAAATCAAAATATGTCTGCTTTTCTCTCCAGAATGTATTGCATGTTGCAGTTCCACAAAATGACAGTGGAGTGGAATAGAGCAGATGATGATATTGCATACAGTATATCATTTTGGTTATTTCCCTGGCCCTCTAAATTGCCCTATGTTTTATTTAAAAGCTTCTAACACGTTCACTTTAATCCATAGGAACTTAGTGCATTTTTCCCCTTCCTCTGCCTCAGAACTAAAGCCCTTGTAGTCCTATTTAGCCAGTTTTGATGCCATATTCCACCTGGTGCTCTGCATGCTGTTCGGAATGAAGCTGTGTCCTGGCCTGGCTGTGGTGTTCCTGTGAAGTAGCGTCAAGGGATATTACCATAATACCAGACTGAATATGTCAGAGCACATTCCCTCTAATCCTGAGCACACTGTAATCAGAGGAGACTGGGCTTCCTACCACTGTGGCCGCGAAAACACGTGCCACTGGTCTGCTGAACTCTGCAAAGATGGTGAGGGTTGGGGGTGAGAGGGTGAGGGCTGAAGAATTGAAAGACCTTACCGGAGGTGAGGAGGTGGGTTAAATATATCCCTCCCCCCCCCCCAAAGAAAAGCAAAAACAAGAGGAGGAGATAAAGTGATGTGTCAAATGGAGAAGAAATAATGGTTTGGGACAAGCCACATGGTGCAGGAGTGATGCGGTGATGGTCCAGAAGGGAGGGGAAGTAGAGGAATGGCAGGGAGATTTTATAGGATTCTGAAGGACTGTAGGGATTTGGAGAGAATTGGAGATTTCTGAAAATGAGAGTGCTGCCCAGATGCAATGCAGAGAGCAGCATCTGCAGTATTAATTACAATAGCCCCCCCCCCCCAATCCCGTCCCTCGCCCCTGCTGTACTCTGCCACCTGTTTCCTTTCAATGGCCCCACAATACGTGAGTGAAATCCAGGAATCCACATTCAGCACTGTGGCTGATGCAATCCCTTACAAGCTGCATCCCCGTGCCCACCCATCAGCCCCCACTCACACAGACACTTTGAAAAAATTCCCTGCGGGTATCTTGATGTCCTATCTATTAGGAAGTGAAAGTGAGAAACAGAGCAAATAAAAGCTCTCTGTCACCCAAGATGTCTTGTCCATGTGCTTCGTTTCTTCCTTGCTGCTGAATTGATTTGGTGAGCAAACCGCTTCGCTGATGGTGAGATTGTCGGACCCAGGAGGACCGAAGCGCACCGTGAAACGTTGCCGTGTCAGGGCTGTGGTTGTGCTCGTGTTGCAGTTACTGCGTACCGCTCCTATCCGAATCCCAAGATTACATCTGCTCGCTCTGGATTGTTTTTGTGCTGCCCTCGTGGACGGATGGTGAAATTGTATCATAGATTTAAGCCCGACACATTTCACAACATTTTGTCAGTGATGGGCTGAGTTATGGGCTGATCTTAACCTCCTAAAGGGTGAAAGCAGGGCAGTATCCGTAAAGTAACACAGATTAAAAGAAAGATCTGCATAGAGGATTTGTACGGGCAAAAAATAGCAAGAGATCAACTCTCTGCGCGCATTCCACTCATAAAACCAAGTGGTAAGGGCGTGGGCTTATCTGAATAAGGTGAAGGGTTGTTTGGGGGGAATGCAAACGGATTGCAAGCCTCTTATAATTGAAGATCTCTTCCAGAGAGAGAGCATGCTCACGTGACAGGCCACACCCCCCTGCTTAACCCACGGGGTTATCGGCTCCACTGCTTCTGAGCACCATTGGCCCAAATAGAATTGGACTTTTCTAGCAGATCATTAAAAAACTTTGCTTGCTAGATCCTTTGTGAGCTCTTTTTGCATTTGAACCCAGACGTCTCACTCTTCCGAACACACCCATGCTTCATATATGCATCCACGTACACAGGTGCATGCAGAGCTGAAGGGCTCAAGTGAGAGAAAGACATACAGAGTGAGGCAAACAACAGTGAAGAGAGTAAGCTCCAGTGAAAATAATATCAGCTGTTACAATACTAATGAACACCAACACAGAGTTAGGACAGAGACAAAAAAGTACATTTCCCTTTTTTTCTTTTTCTTTTTTTTAATGCTTGACCTCCTGCTGAGATTCAGGGGCTTTAATTCTCCTGGTGATGTTGGGATCCAAACAGCTACAGTGAATAAACAAGATTACTCATTTGGACATGCCAGTAAATCTTATCATATTGGAGCAGGGAGAGGGGCCGGGAAACAGCACCAAAGCAATAAGGTTGACAGAGGCCAAGACGCAGGCAGCCACGGTTCCTGAGCGCATTTCTACCCTCAAACAAATCTTCCCATTTTCTTTCTGTGATTTACTGTAGATTTTCCTTTTGTTTGTGGAGTTACTGGGATGTTTACGTTCTCGGGCCAAAAACCGTCACTCTTCATAGGCACGAAACGTGTACTGTATCAAATATTATTCCCTGTCAAATATTTAGTATTAGTGGATTTTTAGGAAGGCTTCATTATACAACCCGTCATTTTTCTGTCTTCCTCGCTGAAACTCAAAACATAATATCCCGGGAAAATAAAACTCTGCAAAGGTTGCTGCTAGAAAAAGAAAAAAAAAAAACGTTTCTTCCGAGAGCTGCTCTCATCAGGTTGAATCTGATGTGGTGAAGATAAAAGGGGGTAGTTTTATTGGGTCGCTGTATGCTCAGATCGTAGCCTAATTTCCTTTCTTAACATAAAGCCATACCGAGCAGAAGCCTCTTGTTACTAAGCGGCCTTGTGCCAGATTTGATTCTTAGCATGAGGCAAGCAGAAGCTGTGCAGCGTGCTGTAGGGTTGCGTATGATGAAGGTCGGGGGAAGTCAGACATGGCAGCATGCACCAGGCTCCACCAGACACAAAGGCAGCCAGAGGAGCTGTTCCAAAAACAGGTTAGTCAGGGAGTTTTTCCTGATTGCATCATGAACATCATGCCTCATCATAGTGAATTCTTGTGACTGAGATCATGAGAGGCGGTTTTTATGGGACCATAACCTGTAAATAAGATGATTACAACAGCAAACATAATGTGGGCGGGGGGTGGGGAGGTGGGCAAGAAACATCACTGCGCTAAGCATACATGACAACAACAGTGATAAAGGATTTAGGGCTTATGGGAGAAGAAAGATGTGGGACTTGTTACCACAATAAATTTGACATGAACATGCAAAAAAGATTATGAAAAGAAGTCTGCTGCTTCACACACACACACCCTCATCCCCTAAACACACGCATACCGAACTGAACTGCACTTGATATAAGGATGACAAAAAGAGGAAAAGAGAGATTTTTTTCTTCTTCTGAGCAGACGCTGATCTTCTCAAATCCCTGTTTATCTCATGTTAAATCCGTGTAATGTGGATTAAGACCTGTTGAAACATATATACACTTATATCACTGGAACAGATTGAGGTGGACTTCGTTGCCAAATCCTTAACTTGGTTGCCCTGGAAAAAAAAAGGCTTTACTGATACGGGTGATATCAGTTTGACATACTCTTATCTATTCCTTTTGACATCTGTGGATGTTTAGGGCACTATGGCTGGTGAAAGATAAGACGCTTTCATAGTACTAAAAATGTATACAAAGTAACTTTGACTGGTGACACTGATAGCCAACACATACCTTCTTTATTGATATTATTATCAATTAACAAACATTCCAAAACATTTTTGCAAGATTTTCACAGTTATACTAACCACAAATGGCACATTTAAACATTTACAGAGATAAACACTTACATATACAAAGATACATATATAATTTTTACATATAAAAAGTATAATGTATTAATTAAGTATAAAGTATTAATGATTCAAAACACTGGATTAACTTAGTAAAAGAGAGGCGAACACAGTGATTTAAAGGAGTGAGTGCAGTCTGACTGCTAGCTTTATTAGCATAAAATGGTTAGGAATAAACACAAAAGCTAGTACCTGTGCCATATTTTATGATGATATGATGATATATTTTGGAATGAAGCAGACTCAAAGTGAACCAGCAAGCACCTACCTCTTTCAGTATGATTTATTAAAATAGAAATGTTTTCACTGGTAATCCCAGCATAAGAACTGTTAAGGACTAAAGCATAGAGACCTCATATCCTGAGCACTACATTTCATAATTCACGTGATATATGAATATAGTATTTTCTTTTTTTGTTTAAGAGTGAAAGCTTCACATTTAGTTGCTGCTATTTTCAGATTGTGAAGCATCAAAGCTGTCTCTGGGTGCACTTAAATAAATATTAATTAAATATTAATAATATATCATTAGGTCTATAATGGACTGGAAACCTGTCCGGAGGGGGTACCGTACATTTCACCCTTTTGAGCGTTGGACAGTCCCAACGCCAGTCCGGTTATGTTTACTCCGAAATCTTTGAGCTTTAAACATAAAAGTTGGCAGAAACATCTAAATGCAACCAAGTTGGCCTACAGTGAAAATTGCTGTTTGCAAAGTTTACTTTTAGGCAATTCGTTGTAACAAAGCCACACTGACAGCTTCTTAGGATGTGGTGTTAATTAGTTTGGAGCTGAGTCAGAGTTAACGCAGTGCACATGTAAATGTTAGCAAGTTAGATTTAGCACTCTCCACGGGGTTGTGCAACATCAAAGCTGTAACGATATACTCCCCTTTTAAGCAGGTACGCTGTCCCCTCAGTGACAAAACTAATGGATTCATCCTGAAAAACTATTTATGACTTGCACTTTTCTCCTAATGAAACAAACACTGCAGATTGTTCAGCCAATGAGAATTTGCTCGACCAGCCTAATTACGGAAAAAATGTTTACTTATTAAAGTGTGACAAATCAAAACTTCTGTGTCTACAAAGGAGCAATACCCAAACTAATGCTTTGTTTCAGTATAAGAAAAAGTTTATATTACAATATAGCATTCATGCCTTTGTTTTGCATCTTTTCCCATGCATGCATGTCTTCTTTTGCCATATTTCAGGAGTACACAGGTCAGCAAAGCCATTAGGACAAATATTGGTGCAATGCCATCAAATGATAGTGCTTTACCAGGAGGTGCCTCTTTGTTTAGTTAATCTGCAATCTTTTACATTTCAAAAGTGACCTTCCCAACACAGCATGAAGGTATGCAAAATGTGTCTGCGCACACACACACACACACACACACACACACACACACACACACACACACACACACACACACACACACACACACACACAAACATCTACAATGATACTTAATCTCTGCTCTGTGCAGCCTGCATCACCCACTGTCCTACTTTAATGGACAGCATTAGGACTTCACCCCACTCCCCCCTCCTCCTTTAGGTCACCACACTTACACCAAAAAAAGATGCATCTAATCCATTACTCCTTAATAACTCTTATCAAGGGACGCCGCTCACGCTCCCTAAAATAAAGTCTTGCAACACGTGATTTTTGAAACCTGTGTTCTTGCTGCTATTATCATATTAGCACTTCTACCACTGTTATGGCTACCTGCTGTAAAAATAGCAATAGTAAAGAAAATCTACCTTGAATGACAAGTAGAGAAAAAAAATCCAGACAGCAACATACTCCTGCTGCAACACACAAGAAAACACAGCAGCAAAGACATGTAAATGTTTTCCTAGCTAGAGAAATTAATAAATAACTAGCTAGTCCTTCCCTACCAAGTGTGCTGAACACCTGCTAGATGCTGCAGTGTCCCAATCTGTGATGTTTTCATCCCACAAATAAATAGCAGCCAGGTTGAAAATAGTGATTTCTCCCGACTCCATCAGGAGACTTCAACATACCAAAAGAGCTCGCAGCTGCCGGTTACAAGTGAGCATAAGGGTGGAGAGCCAGGGATGTAATGAATATAACACATCAGAGTGACTTGTACTTTCTTAGAGTTGCTTGGGATATTTGTATGTATATCACAACCCACATATATACACACACAAACACACACGTTCATACACACACTCCTCACTGTGCCTGATACCTTTTGATCGCAGTAGTGGAAAAATGAGTGAAACTGACAGGGTGAGACAGACAAGTAGATGGAAAAAAGATAGAAAGACTGTGTATGAGAGAGATGGAGAAAAAATTGAGAGTATTTATGTGCAGCTAGGCACTGTGAATATCTCTATTTGATCGGGCACATGGTCCCATTTGCTTTCTGATCCATGTCACGCACAATCTTCACTACACGTTGGTGTAATGCACGTACATTAAGCGTAAGATATGTACGTGTGTGGGGTGGTGGTGAATGAACTGAGCTATTTTGATACAACTGCTGATCCAGTCTTGGCAGGGAGAATGACCGTGCTTATTGAATGGCTGCCTGAGTACTCTAATGAGGTAATATTACCACACCAAATGATGAAAAATTCATGTTACAAGTTGGTGTTGGTGCAGATGGCTCTCAGGAATTTCATTTGTTGTTTGATATTCTGACTTGCCAGCTCAGCAGGCACTATTGTATGATTGGAGCAGGGAAAAAAATACACACTTAAAGCTGAAAGCCCAAGCTATTACCGTGAATAGCCTGTAGACACTGCAACACAAGTGGAAAAGTGTGTTTGTGTACGCAGCTCTGTGCTTTGTGTGTGTGTGTGTGTGTGTGTGTGTGTGTGTGTGTGTGTGTGTGTGTGTGTGTGTGTGTGACTTGACTGTACTGTAAGCGTATGCTTGCATTTGTTTGTGCCTTTGTGTGTCTCTGGGCAAGAGTGTGTGAAACACAGGGGCAGTGAGGGTGAAGGCATGCATACTGAATGCTAAGTGATTATGCTGCCCATCTCATTGGCATTGGAGAGCTTGTACAGCTCTGATAAGTGCATTTATGGAAAAGTCAGCACAGCTTTATCTCGTCATTGCAGGTTAGATCACACAGATAAAAAAGGATTGGACTGCAAAAAGTAAATAAAAAAAATTCAAACCTGAGATAAGACTCCGGCTTCTAAGCTATAGCAGCCAGTTTCAGACTCACGCTGCTTTGTGACTGCTCATCAGTATAGTGCCTATCACTAACCTAGGGCTGTGTATGGGGCCTCACTAAGACCTCCGGGGATAGCTCAGATAACGTTCCCCTGAAGAAACTACTGATGTTAGATTGTGCTGCTTAAAGTTGTCTTGGGCTGATTTCTGGCGTCTCGTGCTGATGAGTTTTCCACCCAAGGCTACAGCAGAGCAATCATCCCGGGTAACTTTTGATGTATGTAAATTTAGACAGCTTTACCTTCAAAGCATTTAATCACAGCTGATTTTTATTCTTACTGTTTCCGTTCTCTCGGGTCTCTATTTACCATCCTCGCCAAGCTCTATATCTGCCTTCTTTATCTTTTTAATACTCTGCTTCTCATTCACCTAACACATCCCCCTGAAAACCTCATTTTTTCCCTAATATCACCATCCCTTTGTATGTCCTCAAACCTCTCCGTACCTTCTCTTCTCTATGTGTCGAAATAAGGCTCCAACAGTGAACCCTTAGGGTGATGGTGATGGAATGCATTTGGGGGGGCCAGCAGCTTTCTCTCTCCAACCTGCATGCAAAATCATCCCAATGGGGAATCACTGGCTCCTGTTTACAACACAGAGAGGGGTGCGAGTACCATGGTAACACCATTGCTCTCCCCAGAACCCTTGGCAGATAGGTCTGCACAATCACTCCCAGTTAAAATGTTTCACTGTTGGATAAAGAAAAAGAAAAAAAAAGCTGAGGAGAAGAAAATTGGCTGAAAGTATGCTGGCTCACATCCAGTCACAGTGGAAGTCTGTTTTTTAATTCCTTTTTCATGTTTCTTGACTTAGAAATTAAATTTATGAGCATGACAGAATGAAAGATGCCTTTATAGTCGCGTAAACACGTACTGTATACATAAATCCTACTCAGAACAAGTCATGCACTGTAAACACAGGCAGCCCAAAAAGTCCAATCAGTACTGCAAAATGCACACCAACTTGCTCACAACAACAACAACAACAACAACAAAAATCAAGAATACACACATTCAACCATGCATAAAAAGAAAAGTCTCTCACACACACTCAGTGCTGGCAGAAATTGCTATTTTTCTCACTCTGGCAGAGTGCTCAAGAGATTAAGCTCAGGGTAATTTATAGTATTTTTGGTGAAAATAAATGCTTTAGCCAGGTTTCCATTTAAAAAACCAATTTATTGATTTCCACTGTGGATTTTTGCTAAGTGACCCTGGCAGTTAAATATTCATAAGCCATTAAAAATAAAAGATGCACATTTTGTACATTTGACCTGCTGTTATGTACAGCACAGCCTATAATCTGTTCAATCCGGTATACTGTCCCACTCAGAGGTGAAGCGAGCACTGTTTTGCAAACAGAAAAACACCATTAGTTTCCCACATGTTCAGCGTTGATTAGAACTGGATGAAAGAGACTGCAATCTCCTCATTTGGTAGACAGAGAGGCCCACAAATATCTCCATAACATTATTCTGTTGCTGTTGTTGTTCCAAAAAATGCTGCTTTTCTTTTTCTTAAGATTTTGAAAATTGCCCGCCGTTGCAGCATTTAGACTGAAAAACTGAAGGGAAACAATGAAAAGAAACTTGGAAAACCCATAAAACCTTTAATATGTTTGAGAAGAGAGTGCATTCATGTGAATCCCTTTTTGTAAAATGAGGGTGATGGTGAGGGGAGAAGGATGTACAACAAATAAGGGATAGAAAAGCCCCAGCTCTTTATCCAATAATACACAATAACTTAAAAACGTGTTCCATCTGAGTGTAAGAGGAAAAAGGTCAAATTTTTTTTCTTCTTCTTCTCATCTGCTCAATATTGTCTTATTTAGCTCTTCAATAAGCTTCTCACATGTCTGCCATTGCAGGATTGGGATTCACTTGCTCAGTGTGAGTCCCCCCATCTTGAGAAATTATGCATTGGCTGCGATGCTCCCTGCTGAATCCCTGCTGGGGCTGAGCGGTGTTCTGGGATGCAACCCAAGTCTAATCATCCGCTACAAGTTTAAAAGTAGCCATGGGTAGTTTTTCAGTGGCGGGGAGGAGGGACCACCGTGAGGGGACCCTGCAGAGATGCTCTGCAGAGGCCGCGGCTCTATCCAACTGTCCTCAGATGAAGCAGGCCAGGTAATGAAAAGCAGAGAGAGAGACAGACGAGGGAACTGAGTGAGGTATTTGTTTCCGCAGTTAATAAAAGCTCTCATTCCACATCACATTCATCGCATTTTCTCAGAATGTCCCTATCCTGTGTCCATTTAGAAACACTTTGTCCATGTCAAGTGTCTCCCACGCAGGATGTGACCACTTGTGCATCCTGTGTGACCATGCAAATGTGTACACGTTTGCATATCCAGGAAACTGCTTTGGCTCTTCTTTGAATCAAGCCTCTCTCCACCATTTACAATGTCATTTGAGTAGGGTTTGCATACTTATTCCCTTAAACATCCATTCGTCCATTTTCTTAACCACTTAGGTCTAATTCAGGGTTGCTGGGTTGGGGTAGGGGGTTTTGTGGGAGTGGTTGTTTTCCCAACTGTCACTGAGGGAGGAGGTGGGGTACAAGTCTTTCTTCTTGTTATTGTAGCTGTTTGCCATGTTTTGTACTATGTTGTTTTCCTAATGTTGCTTTGATGGCAGATTAATGAGCTTGAAATGTGTTGCTAAACCCTGAGAAAGGTTTGACACCAGGGTCAACTCTGATTGCTTTAAATGTTCGGAGCTCACCCAACTGCTACACTTCATACTGGTGATTCTGCCCCTATCCTCGGTCCAGTGTTTATACTAGCGGTTTCATGCATTCCTGTGCGCGAAGCTCAGGGTTTCACTCAGAGAAAATAAGTATTCTAAAATCTACGCCCTCAAGATCTTTCAAGGCTCTTTGCCATCAAAACATCCAACTAGCCCCTGCACTGCCTGCAGTAAAGCAAGACAAGAAGACAACACCCTTCCCCATTACTCCCCAATCTCCTATCCCTTTATCCTCTTGTCATTTACGCTTGATCCCTGATTTCTTCTGTAAGCCGACTTCAGCTGGATAACCCCGTAAATGCTTTGAAATTCAATGAGGTTATCACTTCAGAATATGCTTAATTACAGGAACAGTTGTGGCTAACATGTAGGTGTTTACATGAAATTGGCAGATGAAAAAACAGAAAGAAATAGAGGAAGAAGGAAGTTACAGAGCACGACTTGATGAGAGATCCCTCACACG
The DNA here is from genome assembly GCF_965226115.1 of Aulonocara stuartgranti. Taxonomy (NCBI): domain Eukaryota; kingdom Metazoa; phylum Chordata; class Actinopteri; order Cichliformes; family Cichlidae; genus Aulonocara; species Aulonocara stuartgranti. The sequence goes on along the minus strand of NC_138947.1, from coordinate 9,446,494 downwards.
TTTTTAGCGGATCTAATAAATGGAGAGAACTTTGCACAAAACCCTTTCTTGACCACGAATGCAAATGATTCTATACAACAGTGAAGTAATAACCTGATGGGAGGTTGTGTTTGTTGGGAAATACAGCCTGTGTTTTGGGGTTGCTGTGATTAGAAACTGGAGATGACTGCTTATTCCCTCCGAGCTGGAAATTCAGTTGTAATAAAGCAACACGCAGCACTGCTTCCTTCTGCTGTCCACTCACCTCTAAGCTGCAAACACAAGCTTTTAAGGCTGAAGAATGTTTTAGCATTGAGGTGTTGGGGTACCTACATCCTGTTGTGTGCACTTCCTCAGAAATGCAATTATAGCACACATCAGGGCGAGAGGAATATGTTTGTGGGGCCGAAAGACTTGTGACTGACCTTCGTGAACACTTTTCCTCTACAGGTTTGCAGTGCTGCTGGTATTAGTTGATAGGTTGGACAACACAAAGCAGGTGAAGGAAGGGTAAGTAATTTTCTCCTTTGCTGCAACGCTAGACAGATGCCTATTTTCTTATTTAGCTAAGCTATTTCGAGCTCTAACCTTCTTTGTGCTGCATTTGTCATTCTCCATCGAGTGAGTGAGTGACAGTAAACACGATTAGTTCAGGTGCATAAGAAGCAGGGAGATAATGCACAATATATCAACAATGTCGTGGTGGCACATTCGTAACTCTATGCCTCTGAATGCATACGTATTGCTTGGATATTTACACTGTGGCTATTACAACAGCACTGCATAACTTAGCCTTTAGTTTGTTCATGCTGGGGAGGCAGCTGCTCAGTAGAAGTGGGCATGTTAACCCCACAAGTTATTTTGCTGTTTTAGTGACTTTGGTTTCTTTTTCACAGCAGCAGCCCTGACATATGGAGCTTTACTAGGGAGAACTAACAGAAAGTTAATCTGCCCCTGATTCCCATGGCTTGGCCAAACTACCCCCCCCCCCTTTTTTTTTCTTTTTTTTTATAAACTAGGTCACAACTAAGCACAGCCAATCTAGGAGAAGAAAAAGCCCCACCAACTAAAAATAAACAGCATGGTACAATGAGGAAAGGAAAAAAAAACAACAACAACATTAAGAAATCAAAATTGGATCTCTTTGTTCTGAATTTGGCTCATTCACATTTTTTTTTCTTTTTTCCACTATGCTACAGAGAGGCGGAAGCTGCTCGCAGGCCAGCACAATTGTCTTTGGACTAGACAATAAAAAAAGAAGAAAGCCCAGCACAGCCTACAAGCACAAGCCAACCCAGAGCCTTACACGTGAACACCGAGCTGGTGTAATCCACTATAGACATAAGCTGCAGAATGTAATTGAAACAGTGCTGACAGCAGTGCAAAAGATGAAAAACAGGCACAACGGAGGGAGGGTGAAAATGGCAGACGGCACTTTTCCTGTGGCTTGTGATGCAGTGAGAAGCTTGTGTTTAGTTTAGGTAATCCTCTGAGCTGGAAATACAGCCTAACTAGTTCCCCTCTCATCTCTGATAATGCAATAGTTAGGCTAGAGCCTCTCAGACTGCTGACCACCTCTCTTCTCCACGTCTATCCTTTCCCTCTCCTCTCCCGGGTCCTTTCTGCACTTTGTCGTGGCAACCCTGCAGGCATGTTGTCTCCCCTCCTGAGCTCAAAGATTCTGCAGCACCTAGGATGTGCCTCTCGTGGGAGAGCAGACTAAAAGAGGCCCTAAGAGCAAGAGGAAAAACTGAGTGCAGGAGATGCAGAAGATGGGATAGATAAGGGGAGAATGAGTTATGTTTTCATGTTCACAGCCTGTCCTTTTGATGTGCGCACCAAAACAACCTGAGGCCCACAGCAACCAGTCCCAGTGGCTAACATGACAGTCAGCTTGGCAGCCAGTCCGCACGCTGGAGACTTTACTCCGCCTTTATTCCCGCCCTGTCCTGCCGAGCACACTGCCATCCGCTCCCCATCTTCATGGCGTCCCCCACTTCCCACTTCCCAACCCTCCATCTCACATGCCAACGCACATTTGGCACCCCATAACCAAGCCTCCCATTTCTGCCAACCAGTCTCGCTGTTATGCCAATGATTTTGGAAGCGACCGTGCACCATGAAAATAGCACACCATATGCAACAGGAAATGCTGCCCACTAACACTAAACTTTCTAAATAAAAACGATAGGCGGGCAGAAGCCTGTGTGTGTGTCTGTGTGTGTATGTGTGAGATATCACGATTGGACGGATCCCAAAATGAGAAAAGAGAGAATGAGGAACCACGCTGGTGCAGACCCACATTCAGTGTGCAGTGTTGCTTTAGCACCTCTGCACACAACACACACATATAACACACTTTAAGCATTATTCATTTTCATTACAATGATAAGGCCAGTGCCACATAAAAATAATTACAACAAAGGAAGGAATACTAATGAAGATATGGATAATCATTATATGCATACATGGCCAGCAGTGCTGTGATCATGACTGTTGTTGTTTTTTATTGTCTTTCATCTCGCTTAAGAGGCGATGAAAATCAATGGCAGGCTCTCCCTGCGGCTTGGCAACCATCTACAACCCACTGTAGAGGATGGAGATGACTCTCTGTTATAGCTCCCTTCTTTAACCCACACTCACAAAATGTGCGCACACACACACACATACACACAGAGTCAGGCGCATCCGCATGTGTACACATTATTGTACACACATACACATAGACACGCACAAACTCCCCTCACCATAGGCTGCAGAAGGAGATTGCTATCGGGGTGAGGCAGGGTTTTAATTGATCTTGGTCACAGTTTAATGTGAGGCAAGGATTAGCTGTTATCGGTGGAAGGGAAGAGGGAGAGGGAAGGGCTTGGGGAGGAGATATCACAGTCCCTGACGTTAAAACCCGCCGCCCTTGATGACAGGAATTCTGTGATGTGACCCACAAAGATGCGAGTGTGCTGCTGGGAAAGTGCTTGTGGAAAGCTGGGCAGAGGAGAGACAGGCGACATCAAGCTGAACTTAATCCAAATTTCCCTGTGACGTTTTGGGCCAGATCTCGGCTATTTCTAGCCCCGTGCGGAACGAGGGATAGAGACGGTGCCAGAGTTGGGCCTGTGCTATTTAGATCCACAACTTGTTCTTAAGCCTTATTGAAGCATACAAGACATGAAAGTGAGCCACGTTTGATTATTGGCAGATGAATCATCAGAGAGCTAAAGGGCATAAGAGAACGGGCCGGCAAGAGGTATGGGACTCCCTTTGCATCATACTCGCACAGTATTGGCATCCAGAGTCAGAGTTTCTGCAGTCCTTGCGATTCCCTATGGTTCAATAAAACAGGAGATAAATAAGGCAAAGGGCAGAAAGGGTCAACATTAATCACCAAATTACACAGGTTCAAAACATAGCGGTGTGTCTTGTGGCCACCACATATCAGCAGGGATGGATATAACTTTTTTTTTTTAAGCCACAGATTTCAAAGTGTGCTTTCACTGCAGCTTAAATGCCAGGGCAACATGAAAAAAAGCAGTACAGTGTGCCAGTTGGTGAAGCTTCAAACTGAATGAGGGAGAAAAACATCACAGCTCAATGGCTGCTTCGTTGTTTCTCTGTACAGTTTTTTTTCCTACCAAAGAGAACATTGTAAAATTCCTAATCAGAAAGAAAAACCAGACAACTTAGGAACAGAGCACAAAAAACAGAGAGCATAAAAGCTGCATAAAGCAGCTTCAGCACTCCAATCTCATGACTCTGTGCATGGCAAGGAGCTATGATTGGTTTTGTTCAATTGTATTTCATTGATAGTGGAGGCTTGTGGCTTCGGGCGGTATAGACAAGCAAAACAAATCATCCTAGCCATGAATCTGTTGCTTCTTGTGCTTCTCTTTTCTTCTCTTTTGGACAGTTTTCTCATTCAGCGCTCTTCACTGACAGTAGACTATAGTTCAAGAGCCTCTTAACAGTCTCCCTCACCCCACTCCACCCCCAGCCGCCTGCTTTTCTCCGAGTTCCCAAGACAACACTTAACCCAAAGGATGGATGAAAAATCAGAGGCAGCAGAATGTCCAATTTCTCCACAGAGGATCCGGTAAATGAGACGAGGTTTGATTTGAGAGTGTTGTCTCGCATCAGAGCCATTTGTAACTTTGTTGTATAAATGGTAAATGCAGTGTATAGTATTGCCATCCTATGGAAAACAAACTGAGGAATGATATATCATCAGCAATCAACGCCTTTTCTTACACTGAGCTCCTGATTTATGGTGTATAGCATGCTGAACATGATTGACATAATGCTTATTTTTACGTTGTATAAACTAATTAAATTAGCAGTGTTTTATAACCTCAGGTTTAAAGCTTCATACTGTAAGGTCTAACAAACACACACACACACCTTTATGAGCCCCAAACATCTCTGTGCCCCCACTCATTCAGGACCATAAAAACATATTTATGAGAGCATCAGGCCATTGAGCCACAGCAATGTTTGCCATTTTCTCTGCGCTCTATGATTCCATCCAAGCGTCAAGATTGATTCTTAGAGCTCCTACTGTGTCACCCTCCATAAGGAATATGTATAATTCAACAGCCTGTTTTTTTCCTCTTCTGTTTTTTTTTTTCTTTTTTTATAAACATACACTCATACTATTACCAATCCTCAGCGACGAAGCCATCCAAGGAAAAAAGAGGATTGTCTGCTTGGGGGACAGAGCGGAGGGGTGGCGGAGGAGTTGCTGGTGGATTGGTGCTGCTTTTTATTCCCCTCAATGCCCAGAGATGCTGCTAACACAAGTCCCATGTTGTTCTTCGTGCAGAGACACTAACAGACTGTCACATGGTAGGACACTGCCAGCTGAACACTCACCAACACCAATCCTGCCTGGCAATTGTCAGCCTGTCTTTCTAATGGCCACAGTGGGCCAGGTGCTCGCAGACGAGGCAAGGCAGTCAAACACACGCAGCAGCCCGAGCTTTGTACCTGAGCCTAGAAGGGAAGTTACTGTTGTGTCTATGTGGCTCAGTGTGGAGGCACTGGTGTGTACTCTACTCTTTAGGGGAAACAACTAAGTGTGTACAGTACAAGTCGTGTTTCTTTGTCTCTTTTGTGTGTGCATGTGTGCATGCATGGATGTGCAAGGGCTCTGTGTGTGTGTTTGTGTGTGTGTTTGCATGACTTTGTGGACTCCAGTATGTGTGCATTTCTGTCAAGCATTTTTTCGCGGCGACGGAGGGCTCGCTGGGCTAGGCAGGACTACAGTCATTACATCCACACTCTCGCACAAGCAGATGGCAAAACAGATGATCCTCGCTCATCTCACTCATGACCATCCATATTTATTTCATGGTTGCTGGCCCACAGACTCCCCATGCCTATCACTTCTCCATGAGTGCCTTGGCAGGGAGAGGGTTGCCGACGCACACAAGTGTTTGGATAACAAAATAGGCATGAAAAAGTAAGCGAGTGAGAGCGAACGCAAGAAAAAGCTGTGAAAACCAGGAAGGAAAACAATGGTACTTGCCAGGGGTTGCCCATCAAAGCCGTTAAATAACTTCACATTGATCAAAGATAGCAGCAAATCCATGTGTTGTTGTGAGCTACTGTTCATGACTAAGACTCTGGTCGATGCTCGTTGACGTGATTTATACCGCTTCTTGGAGTGCCAATAAATGAAAGGTCTGATTGGCTCAGTGTAGAACTGGACAGAATAGCTCTTCACTCACAGCCTTTGATCTTCTGCTACTTACTGGGGAAATGGGGAACCTTGCCTAAGATGAACTCTCAGAAAGCTACATACATTACCATCCTATCCCCTGGAGCTAGGCCAGAGCTAAAAAGCCCAAATTGGTCCGCACCAACGTTGTTTAATGGAACCTAGTCTGATGAGAGGCCATTTTTAAATCCACTTGACCAGCTCAATACGGGCTCTGTGACATCAATGCAGTATAGCTTTTGCTGAGACAGTAAAGTTGGGCCTTTTACCAGGTATCCTAATTATCTCCATTCTCTCCTCTCTGTTTTATCTATAGACGCGAGTATTAATGGGTGGATTTATTCCTGCGTAATCGTCACATCTTACCTTAGCCTCCTCCTCACCCCTTTTCTTTCCCTCTCCTTGCTCATTTATTGTTGATGTCTCAGCGCATACTTCATGGCCTTACCAGATCTGGCAGCAGTCCTGGACGATAGTTGAAATGTAGGTTAATCATAGGAAGTGACACAGAGGTGTCCCCCAGGGCCAGTGGCTGAGTGAGCAACTCAATTAAGAGTAAACAGCCTCAGACAGGGCCATCCATGTAGGCTGGATCTCTGTGAGCTTAAGGGGAAAGGGAAGGGAGATCTCAGCGAAAGTCTTTTGCCTTCTCTTTGCTCTCCCTGGGCAGGCCATGGATTCTGCGCTGGCACTGGGAAGGCAGAGCCAAGGGGCACTGTGGCCGTGTGCTCCAGTTGCTCCGTCGCAGATTATTCACCATAACTGCGGGGGGGCTTCGAGCGGGACATGTGACACACACAGATGAGTGGAGAGCAGCTTTGTTCCATTATCAGTCAGGCATGGGATTCTGAGAATGACGGCTGTAAAGAAGGAAAGGGCAGCAAGAGTGGGAATCATAAACATCATCCAAACCACCGTTTTCCATTTTCCCTCCCCTCCCTTATCCTTGAGCCAGACTCAGAGATGGGGCCATGGTGGGGATAGTGATAAGGACAGATTGTGGCCATACTGTTAGCAGGGGTATAGAAAGAGCCAAGAGGCTCAGAATAGATACCTAGGTCTATCAAGGCTAAGGAAGGGCCCTTGAGTCTAAGTGCTGTCATTTCCAATAGCAACAAGCAGATAAAACAGCTGGTGCCCATGGAAAAGTTCTGCTGCTGATTTGTTTAACCTCAGGACAGGAGACAGGTGAAATACCAAAAAGTTGTGTTGCCAGAGTAACCAGAAATATGTAAAATTTTCATCACTAAAGATGGATTTTTTTTATGCTTTGGTGTAATAATGTAGCAAATTTGAGCTTGTGTTAGAAAAAAAAATCACGTGTCTCATGAAGCTTTATAAAATCCTGCTCGTGGTTGTATTATGGGGTGGCTGTAGCTCAGGTGGCAGAGCAGGTCAGCCACTAATCAGAAGGTCGGTGGTTCGATCCCAGGCTGCATCCTGGCTGCATGCCAAATGTCCTTGGGCAAGATACTAACCCCGTGTTTGCCTACTGGTGGTGGTCAGAGGGCCCGGTGGCGCCTGTGTCCGGCAGCCTCGCCTCTGTCAGTGCGCCCCAGGGCAGCTGTGGCTACAATGTAGCTTGCTATCGCCAGTGTGTGAATGTGTGTGTGAATGGGTGAATGACTGAATGTAGTGTAAAGCGCTTTGGGGTCCTATGGACTAGAAAAGCGCTATACAAATGCAGGCCATTTACCATTTACCATATTATTTAAAGTATAAGAATCAAGGAGTTGATTGAGCAGGTAAAGTCCAAGTTACAGGTAAAGTTAGCGACAGTCGTAATTAGTTTAGTTGGAGATGCTGGGCATGAGTTTTCTCATCATGACACATAGTATGCAGTGTTTCCAGCAGAGAGAATGAAGTCTGACTGCATTGCACAGGAGGCACGTGAACAAAGAGTGCAGGGTGCCCGGGATGAAGGAGCAGCAGGGGGTTTCTCCAGTAGAGGAGGTGCTGTGTTCGCCTGGGCTGATTGTGAAAGCCAGACCTGGAAAGTGCTTTGGCATGTATATTATAGTTTTTGCAGCCTCTTCATTGCATCCTTTTTCATCATCTGTGTGAGAATAATATTATATTCTCCAATGCAACACCCTCTGGAGCACAATCAGGCCTCTCACACCTATTACAGTAATAAACACACACAGAAGATCTCCAAATGAGCAAGAACTGTGAAGTAAGCTGGGTCCTGTTAGTCTTGGTTTGGGTCCTTTTATGTGCCTCTTGTAAGATATTTGTTTGGGTTCTTTCCTACATACCAAGAGCTTCGGTTATATGAGCTTAGGTTATTGCCCATGCTCCGCCCAGCCGCTAAGTTTCTGAAAGCTTTTGCTTAATCTTGCTGACAAGCAGATGAAACCAGCAAACAAACAGACAAATCATCACGTACATCCAGCTCACCTCGGAGGATGAAAAATAGTGTGACTCTCTTAAGCAATTTCTAATGGTATTTCAGGCATTCTTTGGACTGTCATCCACGTTAAAAATATGAGGAGCAAAAATCCTGGCTTTTGTTTTCCTTCGCATTAATTTCACTGTTGTTACAAAGGATTTTGAAGTCAATAACAATAACAAATCTGTGATACAATGAAAAGGAAATAAGTAAACAAACAATGATAGCAGGTTCCACTGTGGGCTCTTTCAAATAAAATGACTAAATATTGCCTGAGCCGGGCCTTTTATCAGCTCAGTTGTACCTGTCTCAGGCTGAGGCCCACCCAGCCACCTTAAACTTTGGAGTATTACTGAGTGTTTATAATTACAGACACACACAAATAAATTAAATTAATGTCAAATTGCAGTGGAATAAGTTTCCTGTGCTAGTCCCTGTAACCGGGACATTGAACCAAATCAGGACCAAGGGCAAAATCTTTAAAAACAGTAAGAGCGAAGGTGCGGATGACTTCATTACCACCATCAATCACCCACGCTCACAGTGACTGTCAGATGTCACCTATTCTCATCTCATTCTTGTCATCTCCTCCCTGCTTGTCGGCTGACTAGCAAATAAGATAACTGGGAGGAAAAAAAAGTAATGTGCCATCTAACGTCACCTTTGAGTTCTGTGGGACGTGTTTTTGTGGCAGTTGTAGAGGGCAGGTTGTGGCGCCCTGACCCATAGTCTCTCCAAAAGGATAATGAGCCCCATGGCTGCCCAAATGAATGGCGTGGGTGGCCAAGGTTCAGCCTGTTTCCCTATAATGAGCTTCCGTCCTTTCAACAATAAGCCACAAGCCTTTTTTTTCCTGCGCTTTTTAATTCCTTCCATAAGAAATATAGACAAAAAGCAGAGTTCAAATATGTAAATAGCCTTGAGCATGATCATGCACACCATTGCGTGGAAAAGTGAGAGTAAACAATAAGAAATGCAACACCAGCTGACATTTTGAGGTCAGCGTCATTCCTCTCTTCATCTCTGGCTCCTCGGCATTCCTGATTAGTTGTAGTGGCTTTGAGGGGGTACAGTCTCACTGCTTGTCCGTGGAGCTAATTAAGAGCGACGCACAAAGCAACAAACAAAACAACATATCAGCTACATTAAATCTCTTCTGAAGGCGCTGAGCAGTACAAACATGCCACTCGCTCAACCTCCCACCCCCCACTCTCAGGTCGTGGTGTGCTTGGCGCTGAGGAGACAGAGAAAGTAGACAGTGCAATGATTTTGGCCATCAAACACATGTCATCTTCCCCGAGTGGGCAGGGAACAGAGGTGGCCGAGGGAGACAGTTTGTCAGCACACTATTGTGTGATGGGTGAATAAACGTAGTGTGTTTGCGTGCACGTGTGCGCTTGTGTGTGTGGCGGGGGCTGAGGGGACCAGATAAGCAGTAGACAGGAGGGAGAGGACAGTCACTCACAGTGCAGGGACTTTTCAAGTGCAAGTCTGTCAAGCATGGATTCCTGTGACAGCCACACTGAACTCCTGGTGAGCTACTATTTCCCCTTCCATGGTCAAGATTACAATGATTGTCCTGACTGCAAAGGCCACCCATAAAGTCACCGAACACAGATGTTTGGCAGTCTGGCTCAAATATCTCTGTCTCTGATGGTATAACATAAATGTGACCTGAGATCAACACATAGAGCTGCGTGAAGCTCCCCTGGCTGTCCTGTGGTAAATTATGCAAGCATGCATTTGTGAAGTAAGAAAGTAACAAATGCTGAATTGGTTAATAGTACAAAGACAGAGAGATATTTCACCTGGTGTATTCTATGTCAGTAAAAGCTACTTCTGTTACTCTACAAGTTTGCACTTCGAGATGCAGCCGCAAAGGGATTTGGGTCCTGCTTTAAATGAACAGCTGACCTTTCAACTTGCCAAGCAAATGTGCAAATCGCTACACTATAGAGCCTCACGCATTTTCCCCACGTGTCTTCCGTAAACGAACAACTAACAGATTTATTGGAAACGTAGACTTCACTTGAAAACGTTCACTTGTCTTATGTGAGAGAAAATCATTATCAACCACAGAGGAGAGGACATAAAAGTGCTGAAGGCAGTTCCATTTTTGGGACATGAAGACGCATGTAGAACAGTGATTTTCATACCCTCGTGAATTTAAAACACCTCCCGGTTTCACTTTATTGTTCATTAATTAGCAGCAGAAGCAGGTGTGAACTTTGTCCAGCGGAATGAATAGCGAGTGGCGTTTGCTGCTGATGCAGAGGCATCGGTTTCCACCAAGCACTGCGGGGTCGAGGGAAGGTTTGGAACTTGGCCCTGCAGAGTCTCAAACAGCCCTATAATGACAGCTCTCAGCAAGAGTCTAATTTCATTGAGTCTTTGATGCGACCGCTAATGGCTGCTGACAGAAGCCCCTTTCAGACCTGTACTCGTTTCTGTTAATCCGATGGCATCTCAGTGTGTTGGCTCTCTGAGCACCACGGTGACTTTTTTTCTGCAAAAGTTGCGATGGTGCTCTTAGTAGGTCGGCCTCGGTAACTTTTGCATAAAACTTTCAACACGATGGAAGTCTAAACTGACTGCACGAGACTGGCATGGCACACGTCATCTGTTTAACTGTTAACACTTTACAATACAGCCCGCAACTAAGGGCATAATACAGATACTTAAAGGTACTAGAATAAGGGGGTAAAAAGTTGGGTTTTTATAGGAAACAAAGAAATAATTATACTGTAAGTAAATTTAAGAAATACCTAAGTACTTCTGTTTGGTTTGATTGGTTTGATTTGATTTATTGATTAGCATTCAAATATCTCAGTGAAGACAGAACAAAGATCTACCACAAAGCAAGAAAGCATGAGACAAGGCTAATCAAAAGGTATTGGCTGAAGCATTTGCTTATTACGCCAACCCTTTTAACAAAAGATCTTTTTGCATGCAGCTCCTGTACACAGGGCTCGAAGCAAATAATAAAACAAAGCAAAAACAAAACAAACAAACAAACAAACAAGAGAAAAAAAAAACTTTCCACCTTAGATAAGTAACTACATCAAAGCAAAAGAATCAAGAGGGTTTTTTTTTTTTTGCTCTTTTCATTCTTGATTTATATATTTTTCTAATACTTTTTAAACATATTTTTAAACAAGGAAAATGAACTACACCTTTTTAAATCACTGTCATAACTATTCCACAGGTTAACTCCTCTAACAGAAACACATCTCTGCTTTATATTTGTCCTCATCTTGTTTTTTTTTAAAGAAATCTGTTCCCCTTAAGTCATATTGACTCTCTCTGACTTTGAACAGCTTCTGAATACTGGGGCAAAGCAAGTTATTTTGTGCTTTATACATTATCTGTGCCATTTTATATTCAACTAAATCATAAAATTTCAGGGTATTCAGATTAATAAACAAAATGCTAGTTGGTTCTATATAGTTTGATTGATTTATAATTCTTATAGCTCTTTTTTGTAACTTGAAAATAGGAAGAGTGTTCGTTTTATATGCATTACCCCATATCTCCAGACAGTAAGTCATATATGGAAGCAACAGAGTACAATAGAGTGTGTATAATGATTTTTTGTTCAGGACATGCTTTGTTTTATAGAGAATAGCAATGGTTTTTGACATTTTTGTTTTCACATGGTTTATATGAGACTTCCAACTCAGCTTATCATCAATTATCACTCCAAGAAATTTATTTTCGTACACTCTTTCAATTTCAATTCCATTAACCCTTATTTTAGATACATTTTCTGTAAGTAAGTTGTGCATAATTTCTCGGTAATTTAACAGAAAAACAAAAAATATTTCCCAATCTTAGATTTTAAGTACATTGTACTTTTCAGGGCACAAGCAGGCTGGAGTTGCCTATCCATCTCCAAGGAGAAATGCACGATACTGTAAGTAATTTTAAGTATAGTGTAAGTAAACAACTGCAGTTGAATAACAGAAAATCAATCATGCACATTAACAGAGTGTACTACCTTGAAATATTTGTAGGAAAAATATAATCAAATTGCAATTTGAAATGATGTAATTGTATTTTTCCACATTGAAATAGAAGTTATATTTAATTCCAGGGGAATTAAGTCTTTAGTTGCAGGCCATATTATAAAGTGTTACTTTGACCATTTCCGTCTGATGTATTTTGTTAATACTGTATTTTTGCTGTTACTAATCTAGGAGACAGAGCTCTCCGTTTGAGCTGCTACAGAGTGCTACAAACAGAGTGACATATACAAACACCCACAGACACTGCCCTTAGTGGCAATGGCACAGCAAACTAAATTTTCAAAATTGTTGCAATGCATTGGAGCTGGTGCAGACATAAATGCAGCATTAAAGGGAAGCCTGGACTAACATTAATATAATTGACCTGTGTCTGAATCAGAGGAAAAGAAAAGCTCACACCTGGCTTATGTCTTAATCTTTTTACAAACACAGGATATGTGGCTTCTAGGGGTGCAACGATACTCGTATCGATATTGAACCGTTTGATACAGTGCTTTCGGTTCGGTACGCATATGTATGAACAATACAAAATACATTTTTAATTTATTTTATCAACTTTCCTTCTGACGATGCTGTCTGTGTTGAGCGCTCAGTGGATCTGCGCTCGACAGTGCAGCCTAGGCGGAGTAGTCGAACGCAGATTCACTGAGCGCAGGGTAAGCTAGCTAGACAGAAGTTAAGCTCTCCTTGCAACATGGCAAATTGAACCTCCCCCACCCTCATTCAGATCTGGCGTTTGGAATTATTTTGGTTTTCATGTGATGTATGACCCTGAAGGTAAGCGTGTCATGGACTAAAGTAAAACAGTATGTTGGATGTGCCACGCAATGCTCAATTACATGGGTGGGAGCTAGTGTGTTAGCGCAGTTAGCTGTTAACGTGTTGGCCGTCCAGCCCCATGCACGGGTGATCTGCGGTAGCTCGTTAACGGAGATTTGTGTGTTGTGGCGTTAACTCATTTCAACTAGATTTACGCTGACAGCACTAGTGGGAACACAACAAATATGACTGCACATTTACACCGACATCATCCTAGTGCAAAGACAAGTGGAAGCAGACAAAAACAACAAACATGCATGCTACAAACTTTACCCGAGTCATTTAGTTAGACAGCCGTTAGCACATGATTCTCCTTATGGGGACCTGATATGTTTAATATGCTGCTGAGAATATAGCCCAGAAGAAGCGTATAGTATAGCTTTTATTTTGGAAAGAGACATTTCTCTGTAATAAACTCTCTTTTCCAAAGATGAGTGATTCCTCAATCAGATACAGGGCTCGCAAAATCGCCTGTCCAACATCCCGGGGCTAGCGATTTTTCCAGTCGGGCTACCAAAATCTATCTCTGCCCTGCCCGTTGGGCTATCATAGGAAGGAAAAATATATGTCAATGCTTTTGCATTCTTTCGGAAATGTAGCTGGGTAATTATGTCATTGGCATCGGTGAGCCACTGTCAATATGTGACATATTGAAATCGCATTTGAATTTGCGCTTGTTTTTTGCTTTCACTTTGCAATGTGCAACTGTGTATAGAGAGCGACAGCACTGATTGGTGAGTCATGATAATTTGCGCACCAATTCCTCTGACATCGTCTTATCAATCGTTAGCTTACTATGCAAACATGACAAGTGAAGTCTCCCGCAGCAAGCTTAAACATGTGAGAGGTTGATCACGCAGAGAATCACTGAGCGTTATGTGAGTGCGTGTGTAAAAGCAGCAGGTTATATATTGTAGAGGGTCAGGGCTGTTCGGGGTTCTGTTTGTACAGTTATGTTTTGTTTATGTTGCCATAGTGACGCCCTCTCGCTGCGACGGTATGTCCTTCCCGGGTCAGAGGGCGCCCTGTGTGTTGTTGTTGCTGTGCTGTTGCCGCGCTTAGCAGTTAGCTAGCGGCAGTGTTCTTCTGCAGATGTCAATAAACGGCTGTGCTCCCTGGCTAGCACACGGGAAACAAGACCAAACGATACCTCCGTCTCCTCCTTGTCTGAGCTCGCCACATTGGTGTCAGACGTGGGATGATGGTGGTACCCCATGTTCTGACCCGAGTGACTTTTCCCCCGCCTGTCGTGACCGGCCGGTGCGCCAAAAGAAGGCACCTGGACAATTGCAGGACTTTGTGTGGGGTAATGGGGTCGTCGGGGACGACTGACCCCTTAGGTGGGGGCTATGTAGCGGGTCAGGGCTGTTCGGGGTTCTGTTTGTACAGTTATGTTTTGTTTATGTTGCCATAGTGACGGGTGACGCCCTCTCGCTGCGACGGTGTGTCCTTCCGGTGTCAGAGGGCGCCCTGTGTGTTGTTGTTGTTGCTGTGCTGTTGCCACGCTTAGCAGTTAGCTAGCGGCAGTGTTCTTCTGCAGATGTCAATAAACGGCTGTGCTCCCTGGCTAGCTCACGGGACGCAAGACCAAACGACACCTCCGTCTCCTCCTTGTCTGAGCTCGCCACAATATTTTAGTTCTGCTGAGCCAAATAAGACAGGTCAGGGTGAAGAAGTGACAGCCAAAGAAAAGCTTACCACAAAACGGAAAAGTTATGACAAATCAGACTATAAGGCAAAAAGAAAGTGCAGCTTTATGGTTTCATGGACAAAAGAATTTCTGTGGCCGCAATATGACAAGCGAAATAACCAGGGCTGCTCATAAGTGGTCCGCAGGTGCGCATTCGCTGTCAAAATAAAAAACGCGCACAAGATAAGAAGTTGCAAGGCGTGTTTGCATACATAAGATTTTCAGGAGGAGGACAGACATTTGTTTAGAACTCTTAAAGATGTCGAAGAAGCAAGCTCCTTTAAGCAATTACTGTGATGTTCCTCCACCTCCAAAGAAATGTCAGAAGGAGTCCAAACCACAAAAGAAGCACGTATTCTCGGAAAACTAGTTGCAGGAGGTGAGCTGGCTTCAAACAAATGATGAACGCACAGAGATGTGGTGCGGAATGTGCCGTGAAAATTTAATAAATGACAAATTAAAAAGGCATGAACAATTTTTTTGTATCGAAAAAATATCAAACCGTGACACCAAAGTATCGAACCGAACCGAACCGTGAATTTTGTGTATTGTTGCACCCCTAGTGGCTTCATAAGTCTGTTTAAATAATGCTGTTATTTTATTCATTCATTTCATAGGTTAGTTGTTATTTAATGTTCCTCTCATCTTCATTGAGTTGGTTTGGAAAAAGCAACGTTTGCGTTATGAGATTGACCCTGTCGAGCGCACAAATTATAATGCAGGCAAATTTGAGTGCGTTCCAGGAAAAATTCTTGTTGCTGTTTAGGGCGTTCTCCAAAACAAGCTGACTTTGGTGAGTTGCAACTGAATACTTACGCAGTCTTGAAAGTGATAAGCAACTATCACTACTTCATAAGATGACCAGATTTCTCATCTGGACTTAAATCCAGTCAGATGTAGTCATAATCACAGGCAGGAGTATTTCCTCATACTCGGCTCTTTCTTTATTAAGAATAAATGTAATCTGACTTCTGATAATTTACTGAGTTCCCGTTAACGTGAATGAAGAAACGGAGCTTATTTGTCAGTGATCCAACAAAGATGACTCAAGCTAACAAAAGTTTTTATGTCACCATGTACTGTCATTGTTTCTTTGCCTTCAAGGTATCCAAAAGATACAGGGCTGTCTGACTTTGTGCTAGACATCTATGTTGTTTAAAAGTTGTGGCATCTGACACATCATGCTGCACGTCAGCCACAGAAAGCACAATCCATCACGGCATGCCTGGATCCATAAAAATGCAAACAGCCACGTGTTTGCATATTCAGACAAATATGGTAGTGGAGTGTTGCACACACCCTAATTCTCAGAGCAGGATGTTTGCTTATATCTTGCCTAGCCTACTTGAGCTGTGACCTGGTCAGCCAAACATAATATTTGCCATGTGGCAGTCAAAACAGGTTTGACTCTTCATTCGGGCTGTTCCATGCACATTGAGTTAACAGGTTTCAGGTGTAGTGAGGGCATGTCAACTGAAGAATGCAGTAATCAGTCATATTTCACTCCAGGCACGCTTGGGCTAAACCACAACCTACCGTCATCTTCCCTCTCCTCTACATTTCCTCTTTGCTTTGTCTGTGTCTCTTGAGCACATAGTGCGGGAAACGC
This sequence comes from Aulonocara stuartgranti, assembly GCF_965226115.1. Taxonomy (NCBI): domain Eukaryota; kingdom Metazoa; phylum Chordata; class Actinopteri; order Cichliformes; family Cichlidae; genus Aulonocara; species Aulonocara stuartgranti. Next base: position 9,430,267 of record NC_138947.1, on the reverse strand, counting down.
TTAATGAATCAGACAAGCTGTTCACATGGACAATAATGAGCAGGTTTTGGTTGAGGGGAACCACAATTTCTGCTTTCCACTAAAGTGCTTGAGTTAGTGTTACAACAATAATGAATGGTACCATGGGGATCTCTGTTTAATATACTCTTATTAATAAGGCAGTACTGCACCAGACTTGCATACTGTACATTGGCAAATACAATCGCTATCTTGCTAAGATTTCCAGGAATACAAAGCTAAATCACTGTTTAGGAATTCCTCCTGACAGCCTAAATTAGATTATTCAGTGTAAACAATGAAAAAGAATATATGTAGCAATAAGCCACTTTAGAAGGCTTTGATGTATTCATGGATAATTTGCCATATCCCCCACCCCCCTGCAGTGGCCCTCAGGACAACGTTTAACTGATATAAATCAGCTTTACTGCAACTGGTCAAATTTTCCTTATTCACATCACAGAGCTTTCAAGTGATCATCTATCAGCAAAACTAATCTATTTTCCTCTCAAAAGGGGCCCTTTTTCATTTCAATTCATGGATCCACTTAATTTGAGCACGACCTTTTTTTAATACAACACATATTATGTGGAACAGTTGTACCCTTGAGCAATGTACTTTACCTGCATTTCACTGGTTCAAAGCTGCGCTTTGCAAATGGGTTCCAGAATTTGTGAGTCACTTGGGATGAAAGCCTCTGCCAAGCCATGAAATAATAACACTAATATTTACATAAGGTCTCAATTGCTGCTAATTCTTTTATTCCCCATCACGTGTGACAATATGTGATTGACAATTCCTCACAGACTGGAATATGTTCACCCACACAGACCTGGACCAGTACGCCTCATCTGTACTGGATTACATCTCCAAAACCACAGACAGTGTCACCACCCAGAAACGGATCACCATGTACCCCAACCAGAAGCCTTGGATGAACCGGGATGTTCGTCTCCTCCTGAAGGCCCGCAACACTGCCTTTAGGTCAGGAGATGCACACGCCTACAGTACAGCCAGGGCTAATCTAAAGAAGGGCATCAAAAAAGCCAAACACCATTACAAAAAGAAGGTAGAAGAACACTTCTCCAACTCCAACCCCCGACGCATGTGGCAAGGACTCCAGACCATCACAGACTACAGGACCACCAAACCCTCCCCCGCATCCTCTGATGTCTCCTTCCTCAACGAGCTCAACAACTTTTATGCTCGTTTTGAGCGAGGGAACCCCACAACCACAACCAAAGCAGACATGACGCCAGACCACCAACCTATGACTCTCTCCCCCACCGATGTAGGAGCGGTGCTGAGCAGGATCAATGTCCACAAGGCTGCAGGCCCTGATGGCATCCCCGGGCGTGTTCTCAGAGCGTGTTCTGGGGAGCTTGCAGGAGTGCTCACAGACATATTCAATCTGTCCTTGGCCCACGCTGTGGTACCGGCCTGCTTCAAATCCACCTCCATCGTCCCGATACCCAAAAACTCCAACCCATCTTGCCTCAATGATTACCGCCCAGTAGCACTCACCCCCATCATCACTAAGTGCTTAGAGCGACTGGTCCTAGCACACTTCAAATCCTGTCTCCCCCCCACCCTGGACCCCCACCAATTCGCATACCGCCGGAACAGGAGCACAGAGGATGCAGTCTCCATCGCAATGCACTCTGTCCTCTCACACCTGGACAACAACAACACCTACGCCAGAATGCTGTTTATAGACTTCAGTTCAGCATTCAATACAATCCACCCCTCACAACTCATCAGGAAACTGACAGACCTGGGTATCAGTTCCCTCATCTGCAAATGGTTACTAGACTTCCTGACCAACCGCCCCCAACATGTCCGGCTGGATAACCACTGCTCATCTACCATCACAATGAACACCGGTGTACCACAAGGCTGTGTGATGAGCCCTTTCCTCTACTCCCTCTTCACCCACGACTGCAGACCTGCTGATGGTTCCAACACCATCATTAAGTTTGCAGATGACACCACGGTGATTGGCCTCATCAGTGACAACGATGAGGCCGCCTACAGGGAGGAGGTGGATCGTCTGGCTGAGTGGTGCGACAGAAACAACCTGCTGCTTAACACCGAGAAGACCAAGGAGCTCATCGTGGACTACAGGAGGAATGCTGACCCACATCCACCCATCCACATTAAGGGGACGGCTGTGGAGCGTGTGAGCAGCTTCAAGTTCCTGGGAGTCCACATCTCCGAGGATCTCACCTGGACGACCAACTGCTCCAAGCTGGTCAAGAAGGCTCACCAGCGCCTCTTCTTCTTGAGGACTCTGAGGAAGAACCACCTGTCCTCAGACATCCTGGTGAACTTCTATCGCTGCACCATCGAGAGCATCCTGACCAACTGTATAACAGTCTGGTACGGGAACTGCTCTGCCTCGGACCGGAAGGCGTTGCAGAGGGTCGTGAAAACTGCCCAGCGCATCGCCGGAGCACCACTTCCTGCCATAAAAGACATCTACAGGAAGCGGTGTCTGAAAAGGGCTGGGAAAATCATCAAAGACCCCAGTCACCCATCACATGGACTCTTCACCCTCCTGCCCTCTGGGAGGCGCCACAGGAGCCTCCGGACTAAGACCACCAGGTACCGGAACAGCTTCTTCCCCACAGCTGTCAGACTCCTGAACTCTGCCTCCTGACATCTGACCCACGTTAAACTCATGGACTGAACATACACACACCCACAATGGACAACTGTACCCTCAAACACAATAATAACATGGACTGAACCACCACTCACAACCACTAGCACTTTATATAGCCTCTGTAGAAACTATCTACACCCTCACTTATCTTAACTGCACTACTGTATAGCTCTGTGTAAATAATCATTCTGTACATTCGATAATTTTTAATCCTACAACTGTTTACAACTTGCATAGTTCCCATTTCTGTATAGCTGTATATCCCAGATTCTGTAAAGTTATTTATTTCATATTCTGTATAGTTTTTCATATTTATATTCATATCCTGTACATAGCTTGTACTCACTACAGCCTGTACATACTTATAGTTATAGAATATTCACAACATACTTCATACCGTGTACATTATAACATACCATAATAGACCCATTTCTGTAATATACTCACATATCTATATTATTGCTAATATATATTGTAATATATCTATATCACTAAAGCACTTCTGGATGGATGCAAACTGCATTTCGTTGCCCTGTACCTGTGCATGTGCAATGACAATAAAGTTGAATTCTATTCTATTCTATTCTTTAGCTTTTGACAGACAGTAGAGTACAACCTTCGCCTGTAACCCCCTGCCACCCACCCACCATTGTAAAGTATAGTGTAATTAAGTCGCATTGGTAATTGGGGTGTGTCTTGACTAAGGCCTGGGTGGCAAGGGAATGATAAACTTCCTCTAAGGCCCTTATTTTCTAAAAACAGCTCTAATCATGGTGAGGATGTGGCCTTACGCACAGACTAACAGTGAAAGTACAGAGCACACAAGAGCTGAGGATGTGTTTAAGACAAGGATGAAAAATGCAATCAGGAAATACTGGAAGGAAGGCAACTGCAGAGAGCAAGTGGCCAGCTAATAATAGAGCTGATAACAGAGCAGTGTAACCCAAACAGTATGCAGACTAACTCCTCTAAATCTGGTCTTGCAGGAAAATGAGTTAATGATTTGCACGACTCTGGCAATCCCCATGAGCTGAAAATGCAGACGCAATGAAATATAACCAATATTTCATACATCTTAGGGGCCGACACCACCACTGCCACCACCCCCACCCCTGCTTTTAAATATGTAGCTTACAACAAGATTAGACGATTCGAATAACAGCTAATTCAGTTTTATATTGTAAAATGATCAAACACATTAAAGTTGTGTGATTTCAATGTGCGCAAATACATTTAGCATTTTGCTGTTTTCTAACCCCAGCAGTCTTCCAATGCAGCCTCCACTGAAAATCATCATTTGTTATTTCCTGCGCTAGGCGAGATCAGGGGACTAACAGGAAGGCTTTGTGGTAAATCAAACCTCCTTTTTTTTGTATCAAAACAACCTTTTCTTCATTCTCAAAAACAATCTGCTAGGCTGCTCTATCTCCCAAGCTGTCCCCAGTAACAGATGCTTATTCTTAGCCTATCGAGAAGAAACGAGGGGATCAGGTGAAAGAAACCAGTTCTCCCAGATGTGTCAAATCAAAACAAGGGCCGTGTTTGTAATGGCAGGGGTCTGGTTCTCTTCTTATGTAGTCTTTTCTGAGCGATCCAGTCTCTTATTCAATCAGGAAACAAGCAAATTTGATGTGCAGCTATATAGTTAACGTTGCAGTAGACAATCTCACGGAGATGTAGCTGAAATGTGTTTATTTACATGCCATATTTCATCAAGTTGATTTGCAAGTACTGACCTGTCTGTTGAAAACAGTGGGGGTGGTAGGCTCCTTTAGTCGGATGGAAAAGATCTATCGACCCTCAAGGCAGCTGAGGTGCACTGGTAGATCTTTAGCTCCCTTTCTTGGCCAGTCTTTAGGCCTGAACACAAGGGACCTTTGTGTTTCTCTCTCCTTTCGCTGGCAGCTGTGGGCTAAGCACTCATCCATAGATCTACACATTTGCAATTTTGAAGAAGTAGAAGCAACACCCATCATTTTCCCTCTCTTCTTCCTTTTTTTCTTACCCTTAATTCTAGAAATGTTGGAACGGTGAGCATAAATGGGGGGGAAGTTAATTACTTTACTGTGTTTTTACTTCTGACACACTGCTTCTCCTTTCCAAGAACAAGGAAAAAGACATAGAAGAATAGAAACAGTCAAGCAATGATGGACAGTGAGAGTTAATCAAATAATATGCTGAAATCCAATGGATTCACTTTACATTATATCTACAACGGATGTGAGTGGTTTTTACAATCCAGGGAAACTAAGATACATATTTTTGCTTACAGTGAGCAGAATTTGGTATTGATTTAGAGCATGTGGGCATTAACTTAAAGGCTTTTTAGGCTTAAGTGGAGGATGTATGGATGCCGTGGTATACTTTGTTTATATCTTCCCCCATATTTATACCGGACCGTGAAAGTACTTTGAACAAGTATGCCAAACCATTCCAGATGTTGTATTTGAAATCCTGTCATCTCTACTTAGTGTAAAAGTTCAGGGACTCCATTCAGAGTAAAAGCCCCCTTAAACAAGGCGGTTTTGCAGAGCATTTGGTGGGATCAGCAGTCTTTGATCCACTCTTCCTCCTCCCTAGCTGTTGGCTCCCCTGACCTTTTTGCAAACCTGATGTGACGTTCATCTTTTTGGAGCGAAGACAATTTGACAAATAAGTGATGACCATCCACATTTTTAATTTAGGAGTATGATGAAAAATTAACCGTGGCCAACTCAAGACCTTGATTTTTAAACAGGTCCACCTGTCTTTCCTGCATTACCTTTTCCTCCCTCTTCACGAGACCTTCACCAGTCAGACATTTTGGGCCTGATCTGTATTGGACTTATGGAGAATTCCTCTGAGTAGACCAAGGATGAATCAGCCCTAACTGCAACGCACTTGATCTAAACAGAGTGACAAGCTGCAGTGTCATCTGTTATTAATTAATTCAATCAATGAAATCAAATAGAATGCTGTTTTAAATGGAAGATACACACTAAGGTGCATATCACATGGCTTCAGGAAGTATTGATACTTAAAGCCCAGGCATGCTGCAATAAAATGAGTCACTACCTGGCTTAAGACATTTTGGATCCAGTCTGACTCAAGCACTGCATTGAGTTTCTCAGTGGCAACAGGACCTCTAGTGAGCTCTATTCTCTGCCATCAATCTATTTCGCCTTGTCTCAGCTCTTCCTTTGCACCCCGCTTTTGCTCATCTTTTCCTCCAGTATCATTACCCCCACCCCGTCCCCTCCCCCTGCCCCATAACTAATCCTTAAAATGCCTCTCACATAAAATGTGGGTCTGGCATAAGGCTGCTAGGAACGGGGTGAGAGAGAGGAGATTGGAGGAAGATTCTCAAGTTGTAACAACCTCAGTGGCAAAAAGGATGCTCCGCAGACCCTGTTTCCTTTCCTCATTTGGGACTTATTCCATTATATTCCTTTGTCATCCCCTACTCAGCATAATAACTCCTGAAAGGTAGATAACTATTAATAGAGTTCGCACGGCACTGCAGTCATATGGATTGCCCCGCAGCGCTGTGACTAAGTAGAACTGATGTCTCCTGTGACAAGCGCTCATGTTGCTGTCATCCAGGACGTGCAGGCACTCTGCATACATTACTGACTGCTGGCTTCCCCCTCTCTGTCCCCCCTTTTTGGATGGCACCACAGCTGTCCCAAAGTGAATCCCAAATGAGAGGATCTGTCAGGGTTTGTTTGCTGCAGGCCTTGATTTGATGCTATTACTCTGCAGATGGAGAGGCTGGCTCGGTCTGCGGGAGCCGAGAGCTGCTGGTGGACACCGCTTGCCTCGGGCTTGGCCTGGTGGCACCGAAGCACATTTTGAACAAACAGAGCTGAAACTGATATGGAGAGTAAAACAGTTTTTAAGTCCCCCTAAAATAACAACCTCCTCTGATTCTACAACACACCCTCGTGTTTGTGTTCCATAGGCCAAATGACTAAATCTTTCTCTTATCTTTCTCTCATATTCCCCCTTCAGCCAGATGTTCCTCATTCATTTTTCTCAGACGCAGCTGCATGTGTAAATAATCCATGATTTCTCCTGTTGGACGAGTGGACTGGGGCGTATTGTGTGTCTGGTTAAGTAAGCAGTCTCTTCTTTTTGTACCCAGTGTGTGTGCTTGTTTTTTGACTTTAAAGCAACATTCTTAGCTTTTCATGGGTTCTGAGAGCAACAGACAGTCTGTGTCAAGACGATGAGGTCAATCTCAAGCCCTGACAGACCTTAAGCTGAAAGTGCTTTGCTACCTGTTCAAGGCAGATTTCCCACTGCCAGACCAGCGGAGGCTTGCCATATCACCCGTTTTTGTATAAGGCCCCCGGAGAATGTTTTTCTTCTCTGTGGCTACCATCAACTGCAACAACTGAGAGAAAGACTGACAGCCGACCCGCCGAGGAGGTGTGCAGGCAAGTCGACCAGAACAATAACAAAACTGGAGTCAGAGGCAGAAAGGGGGAGAGGACAGACCCTAATAATGGCCAGGCCGTGGCTTGACATGCTATGAAAAGTGACAGTGGACGAGTCATCCATTATTTATAGCAGTGCAGAGCTTGGTTATTTATTTATTTTCAGCAGCATGAGCAGCAAGGGATCATGGCACAAAACAAGCAGCCAGTCGTGGCCTATTGATGTGATTGTCAGCAGACAGCGAGGCAAGTCCAGTGACGAGGGAACTGTGACTGCAGCCGTGGCCTCGTATGGACGGTGCGTCCAGGACGGGATTCACCTTGACTAATGCCGACTCTGTTTCCATCCCTCACGTTGTCATAGATACGTGGAGTCGGTGTCAACAGTAGGCTGCTCAAAACAATCCGGCTGCTTATGTTAAACTTGACATTTTAATTGCATAACGCAATGTTAAGTGCAGCATTAGAACATAAATGTATATGTTAGATTTTTATTGAGCTAAGTGCATTAATGCTTTGACAGCTTACGATGTATTCACTCCTCCGACCTACTGCGCAGCAACTCATTGTGGAATGGTCTCCAAATCATCGTGGGCTGTTGATAGGGCCAACAATCAACTGACACATTTATCAGTGAATGGCAGAATTGCTGATGTCAGTGTGAGACCGGAGTGACTAAATCTATGTGTATGGATTAGCAGATGTGTTCAATAGTTCTGTCCGGGCGACTGAATCACTATCGTTGTCTCAGCTATTTATCGGAGCTGAGCGGAGAGGAGTGTGCCTGGACTTGGCTTACGGCAGTAGAAATGAGGAGAGATGCCACGGACACCATCAGGGCTTTTCTGGCACACAAGAACGCGCCATGACATCAGGAACAGATGTTGCACATGGTGAGGCCCATCAAGGGACAACAACTCTGCATCAGTCTATGAATATTTTAGACAGCTTACTGCTGTACTTATCAGCGAAAACACACTCATGCCGGGCAAGGACCCAGCCGGTCTGATCTTAAATTCGGGCGATGCTGCAACGACTTTAGTGAAGAAGTGGGGGAAAAATGCACGATAGGTTGACGAAGTGCTGGCTTGCGAAAAGAGGACGAAGAAATTGTGCAAGCACGCATGAGATGGAAACAAAGCCTTCTTCATCCCGGGTCAAACAATGGCGATTCTGTCAAAGCTTTGCTGCTTATTTATCTAGTGTAATATCAGACCGTAGATCTTTTCAATATATGTGTAGATACTGAGGTCAACATCCACATTCCTGTAATCCACACCCTTTTCTAAGCACAGCATGGGCCAGAAGCCTCAACCTCTCCTTGACCCCTGAGGAAAAGAATCCCTCAACCTTATCCCCGGAGAGACTTTCATTACAGACAAAAACAGAATCCATGGGTGGCCAGAGTCATATTCTGATATTAGGGCAGAGGACATGGATTTGATATGAGCCTGGAAATAGTCCTGTAGACTTCAGAGTGAGCCCCGGGTTACATGTTGAGCTTTAATGGACCTCCTCCTGCTCATCAATCACGCGGAAGGAAAATGCTTAATTGCAGATTTCAGACCGATGCAGTAGCCTGACATCATCCTAGCGGAATGGGAGAGAGGAGACAGGTTTTGAATTGCTTGTGAGCCGTGCAGATGGATACCACTTCCTAGTAAAGGTAAATGTCCTCATGAATTATGAGCTTGTAGCGGCATTTAGAGTTATGGTTGACACAGATCAGCTCAACATTCAATATCACAATTACAGTAAGAGCTGGTGTAATGTTTCTCATATGGATAGTAGCATAAACCTTAGACCAGGAACTGAATCACTGCAATATGGACATACACCACAGTATATAGAGCAAGATGTTAATCGCTCTGTATTTCATGACTCAGGTAGGGGAAAATGATTAGTTTGTGTTTGAACTTTTCATATTTTTATAGAAAACGTTTTTATAGCACCAGCGCAATATGTGTTTTCATTGAAAACCACGCAGAGTTTTTCCAGAAGAACAGAAGATTTTGAAGCAAAACACAACTCGCATTCCTCGGCTTTCAGCTCGAGCCGCTCAGAGTTCAGTTTTGATAGAGAAATGTCTTCTTTTCCTCTGGTAGCAATGATGAGGATGATTTTTATTCTCCTTAATATTCATTCGAGATAAACAAATGTTTTGTGTCAGTATGAATGCATTTTCCCCCCACTTGAGCGTTAGCCACTCTCCAGCCAGACAAAAGAGAACGCAAGGGATTGTAATTTTAAAGTGCAACTCCATTCGCCATGACTGACATCTCTCTCTCTCTTTTTTTTTATTGACCCCAGGTCAAATAGGGACTGGGATAATATTTTGTTAAATTATTCTCATTTCCCTGTGAATCACATTTCCATATATCTCCACTTCATGCCTTATTTATTACCTCCCTACAATTACCATGCAAACGATGTCTTAACTGTCACCCCTTTCTCCCTCTGAACAGTTTAGTAAATATCAAACCATATTTATTATTAATAAACCCACAGCTGAAAACCCCCTTTTTATTTATAAATTATTCACAGGCTCAAAAGCTCGGGGAGCAAGGGCGCCCTCCATTTGATGCCACGGAGGCCAATATAATTAAGACTATTGCCTCGAACTGATGCTGATGCAAGTATCATCTGTTTTGCCCTCATCTATCTGTCCATCTGTGCGAGCCATAGGAAATCATACATTTCAATCACAGCAGCATGCCTGGTGACAGACTTTGCACAATGGATGTTGATTTTATTATCACAGCACAACTGGTGGAGACACCCTGCTGTTTTACAGCTCACCCTAACCCTGCCTTCAGTCACTCCATGACGGTTTAACACATGCTCACTATGGCCCAGCAAACACACACTATGTGTTGTGTGTGTGTGTTATTGATGAATGATTTCCTTTGATTATCCTTCCTATACTCAACCTGATTTGCACACTGACACAAGTACAATAACCAAGTATCTGTGTGTGTGTGTGTGTGTGTGTGTGTGTGTGTGTGTGTGTGTGTGTGTGTGTGCTCATTTACCCATGTGCTCAGTCACTCTAACCTGGGTTGGCTTCCCAGCTGTGCAAGCTGTTTTTTCCATCAACATGTGTTTACTGGCAGGGGACCCTTATGTTTGCATTACAGGGAGGCAATAAACAGGAAGGCCAGCCCCAGGGTTTTAAAACTACTGTTTGGGGAGGGGGGCACCCTCATGAGGCGTGAGCCCTAATCACCGCGTGGTTCACTGTTTAATTAAATGCAATGCTAAATGTCAAAAAGAGAGATTCTTATTTTTGCTGTTGATGCTTTTTTATTTCATTATTTATTTCATTTGTTTATTTATTTAGGAACACATCAACACATGCTGAAGTCCTCTGTGTCCAAGTCTGCACACTTTGATGAATTTTTCACAGTGTTATGGTGCTTCAACCACCTGGATGTGCTAACAGGGCACATGTATTTATGTGTCTGTGTGTGTGCACACTCACACATGTGTGTGTCTCTAAAGGGTGGATGTGTTAACATTAAATTCATTCTTTGCATGTGTGAAAGACTGATTAACCAGATGACTCCGAGGCCTATTATTTTGGTTAATCAATAGATCCTTGAATAACTAATGAACAACATCAAAGAACAAGCCTACAAACAGCCACAGGCAAGTGATAGACTGCAGTGTTTTCATCTCTTTATAGAAGCCTTAGCGTTTGTTGAAATATGATAATGATTCTGTTCTCTTCTGTTCTCTTTGGTGCCCACTACATGACGCTGAACAATAACTAACTGAAAAAACTTCCATGAACTTATGCTACCTGACTAACTAAAAATCCAGTTATCATTGTAACTGAAATAATAGTGACACATGGCTGGGGTAAAAGTCATCAGTTGTGTGGGAGAAAGTGAGTACATAAAAGACAAAAGGCTCATCAACTAAACTAGTTTACTCTTCTGAAACAGCAGCTGATGGTTTCCGCTATTATTTCATCTGTGTTGGGGGTTTATGTGTCAAGTGATCATTATACAGATAGTCCCAACATCTTTAACTGATTCTTCATACCCATTCTCATTAACTTCTAAATATGTTTCATAATGGAAGGCAGGGATTGATTTGGGTGCTAAATTTGGCTCTTGTCTGACCAAAATAGGAGAGTTGCTGTGTAACTTCACTGAGAGGAAGGAAGATTTTGTGCATATTTAAAATGAAGCCAGTCTTTGGATTTTCCTTCTCACATTGAAATGTTGTCTGTGGCATATAAAGCATTACCATAGCTAATGAATAAATGACGAAGATACAGTTATTGTTTGAAGAAAAATTACATAAATTTGAGTTTAAATTCATTTACTGTAATTAACCACATTTTTTGGAAAGTTGAGTTCACTTTCACCAGCCAGGGTCGATTACTGCTAGACCTGCTGAATTAAGAAAACCCATGAATAGATCCTGTCTGGCGAGGTGAAGTGGCCAAAAGATGTCAGAAAGCAACACATGATGGCCAGTGAATGATGGTGAGAGTCGTTATCCATAAATGGAGAAAACCTGGAATGGTGGTGAACCTTCCCAGGAGTGACCAACCTACACAAATTACTCAAAGAAGGCCACAACAGAATCTAGAACAACATTTACAGAACTGCAGGCCTCATCTGCCTCAGAGTTCATGATTCACCAATAAGAAAGAGACTGAGCAAAAATGGCATCCATGGGAGAGTCCAAGGAGAAAATCACTGCTGACCAAAAAGAGCATAAAGACTCATCTCGCATTTGCAAAACAACATCTTGATCATCCACAAGGCCTTTGGGGAAATATTGTGTGGACTGACGAGACAAAAACTGAACTTTTTGAAAGGTTTGAGTCCCGTTACATCTGGCATAAAATTAAGACAGCATTTCATAAATTTCATACCAACAGTCAAACATGGTGGTGGTAGTGTGATGGTCAGAGAACAACTTGTTATAATTGATGAAACCATGAATTCTGCTCTAAACCAGAAAACCCTGAAGCAGAATGTTTGGCCAGTTTGTACCCTAAGGCTTGAGTTATGGAGCAGGACAATGATCCAAAACACACCAGCAAGCTCACCTTTGAACGGCTCAACAAAACAAATGAAGGTTTTGGAGTGGCCTAGTCAAAGTCCAGACTTGCATCCAATGGAAATGATTTGGCATGACCTTAAACAGGCTGTTCATGCTTGAAAATCCTCCAACGGGCTGAATTAAAACAATTCTGCAAAGAAGAGTGGGCCAAAATTCCTCCACAGTGGTGTGAAAGACTCATTGCCAGCTTACACGAACACTTGATTGAGGTTCTTGTTGCCAAGTGTGGCAGCACCAGTTATTAGGCTTAGGGGGCAATTACATTTTCACACAGAGCCAGGTGGGTTTTAATATTTCTTTTGCTTATGTCATGTAAGCATCATGTTAAAACTGCAGTTTGAATTTGCTAAGATTTGCTTTGTCTAATATCAAAATTTCTTTAACGATCTGAAACATTCAAACGTGACAAATATACAACAACAAAAACACACACACACACACAAACTTTGAAATGAGGAAGGGGCAAGTGCTTTTGTGCTGTGTATGATTTGGAAAAAGAAACTAATGGCAACAGCAAGAATCTGCATTTTCCCCTACAGGACAGGGAGCACATTGCTTTTCCAGCATCCTATTCTGTGGATTCATATTATTCAAGCGTTTTTTCACCCAAAGCTGTTAGAGCAGTCATTTAACTGTGAATAAGTTTTTTAAATGCCCTCCTCGTGATGCCTGCTCAGCCAATCACAGTCCCTTAGGGGCGGGGGTCCCCCCCCGGCAAGCATCTGAGGAAGAAGGGGCTCCTCAGGCTCAGCTTCTGCCAGATTTGGCTACCCAGTACCACCACCAGATGACTGTCAGTGCGCATTTCCAATTGGCAGGAGGGAGAGTAAACCGAGGAGACCGATCGGGGAAGAGTGTGTATGAGAGAGAGAGAGAAGCGGGAGTGAGTGTGTTATAGAGGGAACAGAGTGAGAGACTCCAGCGGAGGGGCGAGAGGTAACTTCACCGAGGTTATCACTGCGCACTGTCGAGGAGGAGTGATCGCTTTTTTTTCGCGCAGCATGCTGAAGCAGGTTACAAAGTGGACTCTGGATGAACCTTCTGATTGAAACGCCCGATTCTCTAATGGACTGCTGGAGAGCACAGTGAGGCGAGAGCTGTGCCACAGTGGCAAGGAACGGAGACTGGGAAAGAAGCTGATGCAGAGGGGAAAGTTACCAACTGTGGAGATGTATTGCTAACTGCGAGTTTACTGACTGCTCGGACCATTCTGAGTCGTTTCTTTAAACTGGATGCTATTGTAGACGAATCTCCGGTGATCCCGAGCCCGGTGCCGCGGTGGACCATAACCAGCTCAGTCGCATAGACGGAGCGAGACTCTTTCCATAGAATACAATCAGCGGCAAGAGCAACTAAAATGTCTTCGTTATACCTCATCTTTTGCGTGATGGTCACAGGTAAGATACTCTTTTGTTTGCTATCATTTAACCACCCGGGTCCTTATTAACGGGGAAGGATGGACCGCGCTCCGTGCTGGCGCGCTGCGTCAAGCCATTCAGTGCGCTGCTGTAGTAGTGTGGGCATCTGATCTGCTGCAATGCTACATTTCACTGCTGTTAATTGCCGGTAAATGTTTAATTAGTTCTGAAAGAGTGATTACATCAGGAGGTTTCTCTGTCTGCGAGCAGTCCTTGATGAGAAATGGCACTGCGTAAGTGAGATTTGCAGTGATTTTTGCCCCCCTGATCTTATTCAAACATCGGAAGCCTGAGCGAAGTGAGCTTTCTTGTTTTGAATGGAAAGGCTCCGAATCATTGTACGAGGGTGCACAGACGGAAAGTTTCACTTATTTGATTTCTTAAATCTGGGGACCGGTTGCGCCTGACCGCAGTGTTTCTCCACACGCGAGTGTCTTTTAAATAAGATGCTTTTTTGTTGTTGTTGTTTTTTTTTAACGAGGCTCGTCAAGAATGCGCATTTAAGCAGGTGATAACAGAACAATTAAAGCTGGGTATGAGACAGCTCATTGCAGCTCCCTGCATCTTTTTTTTTGCCCTGAAGTTGGCCGGTGTTGCACACGCTGCATTCCCTTAAACAAAAAGAAAAAGAATGGGGGAAAACACAAAAGCCAGAGGGGGTTTCTGCTGAGCTGACAGGATTGCGTCTAAAGTTTCTTTTCCTTTCATGTGGTGCGTAAACGGGCAAAAACGGACACGGTGTATCTTCCAACGGGGACTGCACGGTCTCCCGAGGACACGCATTTGAGATGGTAAGAGTGAGAGCGGGGAAGAGGGGGAGGCAGCGAGAAAGCAAAGGGGCAGAGAATGAGGGAGACACAAACTAGAGAGGGAGAGCATTTGTTTTTCTTGAGACGGGCAGACATAATGCACCTGTTTCCCCCCCCCCCCCCCCCACCCTCTCTCTCCTACACAAACACCACCACCACCCCCTGTTGCTTTTTTATTGGCAGAACAGAGTTTATGAGTGATTATAACAAAGTCTGCTCATTGTGCCCCAGACCTTCCAGTATCGAGATTTCAAAATGCTTTAATTTTGAAGGAATTGTGAGGAGAAAGAATGTTTTTGATGCACGTCTTGTTTTGAAAATGCGACTTGTCAGCTTTTGTTTTCCCTCCACACTTCAACGTTGTAACTTATTATTAGTTATCCTGTAATAGAATTAACAGAACGATGCCGAAAACAGATGTGTTTTTAGGCTTAAATGCAATTATTACGAAACAAAAACAAACAAAAAAAAAAGCAAGCAGGCTTTCTGAACAGCTGCTACAATTTATTTGACTCGTTTTGTGCTGCTCTTGTTGTAGAAAAGACGCTTTCGGCAATTAACACTGAGCAACTGTTGACTTATCAGCATTTTTCAGCGTCGATAAACTAGAGCGCGGTATTAACACTTTGGGATGAGGAAAAATAATAATTAAATTTGAATGCAAGAGAATAGACAACAACCTCGCACTAAACACAGATGTTTTCCAGGGTGAGTGGAGGAAGAGGATCGTGGGGAGGCAGAAAAGATAGCATAATGAAATTGAAATCCTTTAGGCTTTATTGTATTTTCACCTCAGACAGACTTTCACCAAAAGCCCAAGCATGCCCAATGGCCATGTGTTGTGCGTACATCTTTACCTTCAGCGTGGTTTTGTCATCATTCAAGGCTCCGGGGAGGAATGTGAAACGAGTAAACCTCCACTCCCTGATAGACTAACAACAGCTGGATGAAAAGGAGCAGTAGCCAGACAGTGGCATATTTTCCGGACCCCAACACGCACACACTCACTCTCCCCCCTTTCACACTCAAGCACACAAATAATGAAAATGGTAACAGCTGCCCTAATTAGAACCTAAGAGACCCTAGACCTCATTTATTGTGTCAGTCTTATAAAGAGTCACAGATGCTCAAAATTCTTTGCACTCATAAATGTATTTTGTGGTATCCAAATTTGGCTCCAACACATGGCCTCACTTTGAAATTTATGTATGGCATATTGCATACATTTTGTAAGTATGTAGTCTGTACTACAACACAGATAATTTACTTTCCCGGATAGTCCCCTGGGCTCCCACAGGAATTGGATTCCACACTGAATCAGTATTCCGAGTAATCTTCAGTGAGCTCTTCTTTGGAACCTTTTGCTTTGGGTCGCTTGCGTCTCATCGGGCCAAGTTCAAAGGCTGTGAGCTAAGATTACAAG
The DNA here is from genome assembly GCF_965226115.1 of Aulonocara stuartgranti. Lineage (NCBI taxonomy): Eukaryota > Metazoa > Chordata > Actinopteri > Cichliformes > Cichlidae > Aulonocara > Aulonocara stuartgranti. The sequence continues at coordinate 9,414,455 of NC_138947.1, read as the reverse complement.
TTTCTCTCCATTCCTCTTAAGTCGTGTCGCCACTCATGTTTCACTATAGTGTGGCAGTGTGAAAATTTTCCACCTTGCTTCTTCTCACAGCATTTTTTTTTTATTTTTTACTTTTTGCCCGGTCGCAGAATGTGTGACTGTGGAACACGGGGACAGGAGAGCGTATCTGCTTAATGGGCCGCAGGCAGATGGGAGACTTTCACCGACGGTTGAAAGCCTGTTCGCATTCATACCTCATACAGACACAAACATAGAAATAAACTCAAGCAGAGAAAGTGATAAATGCAGCCCCAGCTCCCTCCTCCCCGCATTACCAGCCTGGGTTTTCCCATTACCAGATTTGTCTTTAAAATATAGAGTACAACGATGCTTGAGGATGCAGTGACAACATGGCCTGGGAGGTTTTGTTTTAGGGAGCTGCGCATATTTTATGAACTGCTGTTTTGCTGCTCTTTGAATTCTTTCGGAGGGGAGTCAGACTGAAGACAAAGTTGGGGGTGGAAGATGGAAGGAGAGTCTTAAAGGAGGCGTAAGACTTGGATGTGTCACCAGTGTCTTGATGATTAAGCGGACAAGCAGCGGGTAAACACAGAAGAAGACCGCTGAGCATTGTTAACCTTTCCCTGTCTTGTTAGTCTTGTCTCTGTCGCACAAACACACACAGAAACAAACCAATGCGCTCTCTTTCTGCCTCCGTTTTACCTCCTCTCCTTGTATCATGCGCCTTTCTTTTCTTTTCCTCTGTGATAAAAAAGATCGGAGATAAAGTAAGAGAGACTAAGTGCCAGAAAGTTTGGGGGTAAGAACTGTAGCCAGCCAGGGAGGAGTGTAAGATATGAGGTTCACCAAGTGCAGACACAGCAGAATCTGAATGCAGCTGACTCTTGAACAGAAGTGCCTTGCAAAATTTGTGAGACAAAGTCAGGGCAAAGATAGATAACATGTGGTCAACTCGACGTTCAGTCCGTGTTGCTCGTTTTTAACGCTGTATCTGAAATTTCTAGAAACTAAACACAAAACGAAAGATTCACATATGCTTTTTTTATATTTTAAACTTTATCCCAACATGTGCATTTTAAGAGTTTTGTCAAGATTACTGTAGGTGACTGGACTGGATGAATAGTTTTAGAGCAAGGCATCCAGTTTTTCTTTTTTACAAATGATGTGGTCATGCCAACACACACACGCACAGGCACACCCGAGCCGGCAGTAATGAATGTCCAAAATCTGCAAGAAAGACCTGTTATTTCCTTTCATCCTGAAGACCCGTCATGCACACGAGGCATTGTCTTTCTGCTCTTCTTCACATCCTCTGAGCCCCCCTTCCTGCACACTCACTTGCAGCATTTTTACGGAAGGAGAAACTGGAATGAGAAAGGAAACAATGGGGCTTCATAATGTTGCTCATCTCTAATCAGCTTTGCCATGTGGGTAAACACAGATAAAGAACTTGGCAGTGTGTCCCGAGGCTTTGTTATCAGCTGTTAGCAACTTAAGTGGATGTGCGCACTGGTATGGCTCAACACAGGAAGCCCAAGTAGCCAGGTAGCAAACTGTTGATGACATTTGGCTTCTTTGTTATTATTTTTACCTCGTCCCACCCATCCTCCTTTTGTCTTCACTCTCTCCTTGTGTCTGTCTCTGCACATCCTCAGCGTGTCTTCCTCTGAGGTGGTTTGAGGAGCCGGAAAGGATATGACAGGGAACAGGACAATGGGAGCTTCCTGCCATTTTCCTAGAGTCTTCTTCCCCAGTTGTGACTCTTCGGGGCTGTGTTGTGAGCATACACACGGGCGGGGGACGGCACAAATTTGTTGACTCTTTCATTCTTCTGTACAAACACAGTAATGGAAAGAATAGAGAGAGGAAGAAAGTGGGATTAATTCTGTGCATGTCATTAGAACAGGCCCCCAAGGGAAAGAGTTGAATTTATACAGTAGCAGCTATTTTAAGAAAGACTTGTATTGCATTTATCTCCTCCCTAAAAATGCAAGTGTCACTTCCTTTTGCAGAGATATATCGCCATTTTAAAAGACCTTAAGCCCAGAAACCAACATACAACAGATGCACTAGACCACACATTCATTTTTATTTTCCAATCAATTCTTGCCCTGCAAGACAAGAATTTCATATCTCCTGCCGAGACGCAGAAACCAACAGCAAATTGAAATTTATCTTCTGCGTTGCAGCAATATCTGTTCCTGTGTTATCTTCACCAGCCGCTTTCCTTAACCTTGTATTAAAGATAGCTTTATTGGAGTAGAATTCTGGCAGCTGGGAAGAGTTTCAGGAAAAAAAAAAAGTTCAGTTGGGAATCCCATCAGACAACATTTATTTAGCACTAGATGCAGATTTATTTTACTTCTATTTTTACTCTCTTTGCATAAACTATGATTGGCAGTGGCACTTGATTAGAAGGAGATGTGAAATATTCAGCAGAGTGCACTAGGGCTTCTATGGCGTGTGCACATCATCCAGAAATGAATCACAAGGATCTCACGGAAGCAACACCCTGAACACACTCGCGCACCCACAGAGGTCAAGGGCGCACGCTGGGGCTGTGGATGATGAGCCGAGATGAGTGTTTGGCATCTTCAGGGCTGTGTGCTCTTTCTGGAGCGATTAGTCAAAGTCCAACTGTCTAATTAATGATGCTCCAGCTCTCAGGACATGTCACCTCCTTAACCAGCTACGGGTGAAAAACACATTCAAGGAAACAAGAAACTGTCTGCCTGCTGCTCATTTTATTAGATATGGAAAGAGTGTGTACCCTTGTGGGAATAAATATTCCAACTACTTGTTCCTTGAAGAAGTCCATGCTCACTCCTTATTCTCATTTTCATCTCTTCACCCTGTCAGTTGAAACTGCCTGGAACGCCGTGGCTAATATTGTGTTGGTGACTCAACCATTAACCAAAATAGTGGGTTGGTTGTGGCTTGCCCTCGTCTTCCTCTGCACAATGATTGTCCTGTGCTGCTGCTGCTGCTGTTGTTCTTCCTATTGTTGGAAGAGACTGTGTGAAGGATTGGAGAAAGTGTAGCCATGTCTTTTATTTACATTTCTTCTGCAGAGAATTTCAGACAGGGCTGAGAAACTCTCGCTGGGAGGTCTGCGAGAGAAGGCAACCAATTTGCTATCAACTGAGGGATGTCAGTCAAAGCGTATTGATCAAGCCTTTAACTGCAGCTCCCTCAATGGCAAAACATGTTAATGTTATCGAGCTGTGTTGAGACGTGAGTAGCAGCGAAGTGTGTGTGTGGGTGGGTGGGAGGGAGGGTGTTTGGTAGAGGTGGGTGGCAGTTAACTGGTTGAGGGGTGTGTCTCTCCCTTTCTCTCTCCTGAAGTCTGCTTTTGGCGTAAGAAAGCTGATGCAAAAACAACAATGGGCTCAGCATGAGAATAGGGGGAGGAAGAGAAAGGGAGAGGAGGGAGGCAGAGGGGGTCAAAGGGATTTACTGCCAGGAGCCTAGAATTTCAGGTAATGGATATGCTTGTTTCAGTGGAAACCAAACCTGCTGTTTTTCTTTGAGCATGGCAGAGGTGAAAAAACAAAAAAAGAAAAGTTGTAACTGACTGCAAGTCCGAGGGGGATTAATAGCACCTCAGGCTAAACATTAGATCTCAAGTGTACACTTGAATGCAAAGAAAGTGATTGTGTGCATACCTGTGTTTGGGTGTGTGTGTGTGTGTGTGAGAGAGAGAGCTGGAGGTGGGCTGGGTGGGGGGAAGCAGGTGTGCGAGAGAGAAGTAAGGGAGGCGTATGCTGGAAAGAAGCTTTTCTGCCACATTCCTGCGAAGCAGCATCAGCGAGGAGGGCAAGAACACATGGCTAAGTGCTTCCCAAGCTGGCTGAGGTAAACCTAACACCCCTCCTGGAGGAAGCAGCCCAACCATTGTTCCAGCACATTGCACCCGTCTGACTGAGGCATCCTAGTGCTGTGCAGATCCCAGGGGGCTGGAAAGAGAACGAAGCAGAGGAGGAGGAGGAGAGGGACTGATTGTTCCCTGCTCAGACTATCCACAGATGGGGCTATGGCACAGGATGCTTGCTGTTTGCTTTAGAGTCCCAAGCGTTTGCTTTGCAGTCATGGTGTACAGAATGCTCTTGGGGATAGAGGAGAAGAGAGTTCTTGCGGAGACAACAGCAGGGGAAGGGAAAGAGACAAGGCAAGAGGGAGAGAAAGAAAGGTATAGGGGAAAAAAGGGAGCCTGCTTAATATGATGTCAGTGTGAATATAGTGTCATTGCCAAGAAGGGAAGACGGATGATACAGCCATACAGTGATCGGGTAGTTGGGCGAAAGAGTGCTCAAGTCCTCCCCTGTATCCAAACAGAGACATATAGAGCCGAAGATAATGGAGAAGGGAGGGAGAGTAAAGGGAGTGATTGAGGAAGAGGAAAAAAGGAAGGGATGAGATGCAGGGAACCCAGGCTGCATCCATCATGTGGTTTGGTGCAGAAGCCATTTGTACCTATTGTTCTCTATAATTTGTTTTCTCAGAGCCTGCAATGGGAGGGGTGAAGGGGAGACACAAAGCTATGGCAGCCATTTATTTTTGCACTAATTGCATAAGTGAGACAGCATAATTAGACATATAGCTAAACAAACAATAGGCCGAGATATTCGCAGACGGAGATAGACAGGGAGGTGTAGATAGATCCGAATAGATGAGAGGCCTGGCGCTCTCCATTTCAAATTCAAGAGTACGAGAGAACATGTTAAACGCAGTAAAGGGGATGGAGAGGGATAAAGGGAAAGGAAAAGGGAGAGTAAAGGAGGTGGGCATATAGAAGGGATGAAAGATAAGAGGGGGGGAGGGAGAGAAAAGCCCTCTTCACAGACTGCACTTTGAGGTGCGGCCCAGTGCTGCCGGAATAGTCACCTCATTTAATACACCTGCTCAGCGGGGAGGGGAGGGAAAAGTATAAGGAGGTGTTGTAAAGGAAAAGAAAGAAAGGGCACAAGAGAAGAGAGGGAAGAGGAAACAGATCTCATCTCAGATTCTTCAGATCAAAGGCAGAGAGTGGCTACAGAAGGCTGTTTGTTGTGGCTTGTTTGGGAGGGTCTCTGTCTCTGTGGGGTCATGGGTTCACCTGGTCTGCTATTTTGTTCAGGCAGCATTACGCTGCCGCACAGCCACACACCGAACGCCTTGCAGGCTACTTCATCACCTGAACGATTGTTTTTAAGAGACTTTTTTCTGTTCTTTTTTTCACGAAGCGATCAAGCAGGAGGAACACTGATTAGCAGATGGAGGCTGCCGGCTTCAGAGGACAGAGAAGTTAAAAATTTGTTAAAACTATCACAGTTTAGGAAGAAAAATAAAAGTAGCAATGTTTTCAGCTGACTGGACTGTGATTCCAGCAGATTTCGCTATGTTAGATTCTCTTTGTGTGCTAATGGAGTCGTGCATCTGCCAGGTCCTTGTGTAGGCGGTGCATGGGTGTGCTGAACATGTCATGTAGCCTTTTAGGACTGTAGTACAGGGAAAGATAAATAGGCCCTTAATGAAGCCGCACAATCACAGGCAAGTTAAAAAAACTAAGCGAAGATTGAGGGGCAGTCAGGCCTGATTGGAGGGCTATTGAAGCCGGTCAAGAGAAGCTCTTGCGTCGTCACACTATAGATTAGCCACTCACTCCACTATAGACCTCAGCCTAACTACCCTTCTTTCTCTAAAGCAGTCCTCTGACACTCTATAGTGGCTCAAGTCAACTCCATGATTGTTCTGGGGGAGTTCTTTAAAGGCCAATTTAAACTCAGTTCTTTGTTTAACTCCCCAGGAACTCAAGCTGGGACATATTGTATTGGCCGTGTGTGTTTGTGTGAGACTGAGTGTGTCTGTGCCCCTTTGTGGCTTAGATTTGGTGGTGTTTTTCTGTTTTTTGTGTGTCTGTGTGTGTGTGTGTGTGTGAGCCGTCTTTGAGCATGTGATGTTTAGTCAAAAAAGAAATGGGTGTATCTCGGAACTGGCAGAGACTAGTTTTGTGGGTGAAAGAGGGTGCATGAGAGAAATCAATGGCCCAATTCAACCTATTACAGCCATGACTGTTGCTGTAATGGTGTGGAAATGGACAGTAGTCATGTGGATCCCTTTTATATCTCCGGGCTTAGATCACAAGTGAAGCTGTGATTCATTTCCTCCCAGCTTTGATTTAAAAAAAAAAAAAGTACTCTGAGTATTTCAAAGAGTCCCTCACATGATGGTGAGAAAGAAAAAGAAATATCCCTTCGTTTTTGTGAAATGGTGGAAACCTCTTTTTCTGCCAGGTTTGCCGAAGGACAAACACAACACTGGGCTGCAATTTTTTTCCTCAACAAATAATGGCTCTTCCAAACTTCTCTCCTTCCAGCTGTTGCCTCTTTGATCCCAGGTAGCATGTTAACAAGCAATGCCTTCATGGAGTACCCTGAACATCAGTATGTGTATTCACATTAAGGTGTGAGAGTGTGTGCATGCGTTTGCACATGTATGGCTTCAAAGTTTGTGCGGATTTTCACACCAATTAACAAATTGCTTTATATGTTCGCTGAGGTGACGATAGCCTGTCTCCTGTGGGGTGCTGGATTATTATTTTTTGCCCACTTCAGTGTTAACTCAAGGTGGGCTGAACCTTCTTTCACACTAACTCATTAATGATACCGGTCTAATTAGTGCCTGTGGCTCCAGACAGGGGGCCCCTGGAGGACACATCACCATTGTGAGCTGGCCTAATCAGGAGACCACTCAAAAGACCGAGGACCCACTGCACCAGTGAGAAAGTTCACACATATAGAGAGACCTGCCTGGACTCGCACTCAAATTAACGTGCTGGTTCACTGGGGTAGGAGAGTATAAAAAAAAAGTGGTTATATTTTCAGACTTCTGACCATTGAGGATAGGCTATTTGCTCATTCCCATTTAGCGCCCTCTCTCCCTCTGGTAGTGCTCCTCCTGAGGGCGATGCAGAAATATGATTTAGCTCTCCTTCATCTCTTCATCCCTCTTTTTCACTCCAGATAATTCAATCTGTTTAATATCAAATAATCTCTCACAATTTTTCACCTTTTTTTCACGTTTTAACCTTATCGCTCAAACAGCTACCTCAGGGAGCTGGGCCTCGTTCCACTGTGTTAAAAAAAAAAGGGGGGGGGGGGGGGGTGAGGATGGGGAGCAGAGAGGAAGAGGTAGCCCAGGAAAAGAAGGATGGCAAATAGCTCTCCAAGGAGTGCTTTTAAATGCCTCTGTTTGCCATTCTCATGGGCCATATGTGAAAGAGTGGGCAAATAGATTCAAAGATAGGAGAATACTAAAAAGGAGACAGCGATACCGGGAACGATAAAGGGAAAGACAGAAACAATCTACAAGAATTTAGTGGAGAGTAGGTGATGTGAGTTGTGGAACTTGAGGTTTGGGTCCCTAACTTGTGTCCCACAGCACTTAACATGCCCCTGGCCATCTCTCCTGGCAGTTAATTAGAATCCAATAAGGTTGCCGCCTGTTGGTCATTGTTCCTCCACTGTGTTTACCCTTTCCAGAGGCTCCATTCGCTGCTTAATCTGCCGAGAAGCTGAATGTCAATAGGTGAGGCCAAGACTCCAGAGCCCTGCGAGAGAGGGAGAGATGAAGCTAAAAGGAGGGGAAGGAATGAGAATCAGGGGGAGTGAGGGGAAGAGGTCATTATTCTCGTTCCCCTCAATATTGTTCTCTGACGTTCCATTTCTGTTGAAACCCCATCCAGCCTCCCCCCCATCTCTCTCTCTTGCATCTCCTCTCTTCTTCTATTCTTCTCACTTCTAATCCGTCCTCTTGATTGTTCTAAGCTGCTTTCAGCCCCTGGGAGGGTGGGGGGCTTTGGAGTCTGTTTTAATTAAGATTTAAAAGACGACTCCCTCAAGAAGGGAGATTTAAGAGCAGGATAGACTAAGCATAGTAAATAAGCAAAGGTAGGACAGATTGTAGAGATGTCTCAGCAAATATCAGAAATCAGTAAAAGGAGAATGTGAAAAAGCTATTATTTAACACGCGGGACACGCCCATACATTAATGCAAAAACAGGCAGACACTGAGGCATTTGGATGGATAAGCCAAATTGGATTTTTTTTTTTGTAATCACACGGCACAATCTATATAGATTGATCTAAACTTCCTGTGATTCATACCATATCCTGTGAGGGTGATATGGGATCAGTGGTAACCAGCAGGCAAGCCGAGGGAGTTATCTCCACACTCTGTCCAATGATCGATCATCTCACACGATGGGCTTAAGAGCCTGTAACGCCTCACTTGTTTATCAGAACCTAGAACTAGAATGTTTTCCATAGATACAATGCATGAAAGGGAGGAGAGAGCTCAGGGGGGCATGTTTTAAAGCTAAAAATTTTTATTTGTAGCATAATCAGATATGGTTAGAAGCTAAACTGATTTTTCTTTGCATTACATTTGGGTATTAGTGTTGCACCTTGCAAACATAAGAGATACTCCAGATTAGCTTACTAGGTGCAGCCTGCAGGAGGCAGGAGACGAGACACCCGCTTGCCTGCTGTGTGTTCTTCTGACTGTTAACCGCACTATACTCACATCAGCTCAACTGGCCATCAAACAGACTTTACACCATCGATCTGGCGGGACCGTATAATGCTTCAACTTCACGGGACAGTTGCGTCCCTCGGATGCAGCGTCATCATCAGTGTCTAGAAAAGTTCTGAGGTGCAGTTGGATGCGTGAAAAGGCCGGGCACTTAACAGTCACATCACACCGTGACAAAAGGAGATTTCTCTCCAGAAGCCTGGCCACCAGAGATACCAGCTTTGCTTTACTTTTACCATGCAAACAGCGTGTTACAAAGTGTTATGCTGAGGAGCGGTGCGTGTCACTGCAGCCCAAGAGCAGGCATGCGTTACATGTTTGGTAAAACAGTCACATAACAGCGCATCTGCCTCAACTGCAAACTGCGCATTCTTAAGGGTGAGTAAAAGCAGCTAAGAAAACACACCCCAAGACAAAACACACAATGAAGTGTTTAACTTCATCAAACCACAGACTTCGGTGCAGCCGGTAAGGTGTTAAAGGCCAGGCTAGGGTCGAGAGCCTGACCCATGGCATTCTCTGCTGTGATACATCCCAACACACAGCCACCATATGTCCGGGTTTCACAGTCAATGAGCCAACCCACCCACTGTGACAAAGGCCCATTCACACCCAGTTGACTCTAAGGAAATCTGCAATGCCATGGTATGATTAGGACAGAATGCAGCACTGGCGCAGACCTCGGCCGTTAGAGAAAAACAATAGACTAGAACAAACGCAGAAATAAAAGGACTGTTAGGGAAGAAGGGGTACCTAGACAAAGAACTTTAAAAAGTACTTTGAGCGGATAAACGTAAGTATGATCTTGCCCTCAGCCTACTACAGCTCCATCACTTGCCTCCATCAAAGCCCCCTGAGACTCTCCCCGGCACACTCTGCCTCCGTCACTCACAACTCTCTTAATAAGGCCAGCAGTAAACGGCAAGAAAAATATGCAGGGATGAAAGATCCTTCTCTCATGTTCTCGCTTTGAGGATGTGTTTCCGGGTGTCAGGGGAAGGTGGAGAAATGCAGCTTTAGAGTAATGCTGCATTTTAATAGAAACAATAAACTGCTTATAAAATATTATTTTGTGTCCCATATCCTGTTGTGTGTAGCAACAGCTCTGGGAACTTTTTTTTTTTGGGGGGGGGGCAGACATGAAAAAGCCACCTAGGAGAAAACCTCATGCCAAAGAATAAAGAGTGCAGAGCTCCTGGGGGAGAGATATATCTCACATATATTCTTTCATCGCAGCGATTAATATCTAGGAAAAAAAGGTCAGACTTGAAACGGTCCAGTATATCACAGTTACATTTGGAGGCGGCATTTCATACATCAATCCCTGCTGTGATGTCTCATCAGCCTGGTCACACTGGGGAGACCCACACCGTAGATTATCAAAGATTGATGGGGTGTCCTAGTTAAAGATAGGGGAGGAGAGATGACTGGTTAGTGGCAGGAACTATACCGTGATCTTTTTCAGAGGTGATGATTGGAGGGCTCGCATGGCAATGCCCAGTGCAAACATCATCACCACATCTGACTTGTGTAGGGCTTTACCGCCGTAACCCAGAGACCTGACCACGGGGGAAACTTGCAGAGGTAGCAGTTTGGAGGAAGGAGGGGAGGGGGTCGCTGCTCCTATGCGAGGCATTGCTGTCTGACTCGGGAAGCTCAAATGAAGCTCTAAACTTTGCATTTCCTCCCTTCCACTTCCATCCTCATTATCATCCCCCTCTTTATCAGAAGACCCAACAAACTGACAGAACAAACAGGCAGATTATCCCAAATCCTTTTTCTCTCTCTCTCTCTAACACACAGCCTCAAAATCTCTTATCCACTGTTCACTGTCATACTACCCATTTCTTGTTCCGAGTGCTTGCTTAATAATTAATTGATTAATTAGTTCGCTCATTAATCATTTATTCATTAATCATGGCCTGATTTTTCTAGAGGAAGTGGTGCAATCTGAAAAAAAAAAACCCTGACTTCACATTTCACTCTAATTATGCTCCTTTTACTAATCAACGCTTAAGAAATGGAGTTTCAGGAAATTAGTTTTCCCCTTCCCTTCTTTTCCTCAGCACAAAGCAGAATGTATTGAGGTCGGCAGGTAACATCCCCCCCCACCCTCTCACTTTCTCGTGTTCTGGAAGCTCTTAGTCATCAGGAATTTTAAAGGAATGTTTCAAGTAACGGGCAATCTGATGAACAGAATATAAAATTGATGTTAAATTAAAACTCGCACTTTCATCTCCTCTGGATGAGGAAGAAAAAAAAAAGAGTAGGAATTCTGGTCGCGGACTATCCTGAGACAGTGATTAATACGCGGCAATTTGAAGGCTGTTTGTAAGAACAGAGAGGTGGCAGCATTGTGAATCACACACTTATTCTCTTCACCGGATCCACGGGTCTCCCGGGAGAGGAGGTAATTTGTTTAATCGCTAAGAGTTATGTTCTCCGGACAGAGAGATGGGAAGATAGGATCGTTCAGAAATATGCTCCGCAACGTGGCGTGAGCGCGAGAGGGGGAGCGCAGAGAAATATTGTGAACAGGTTTAATTAGGAGTGTTTGTGTGCCTTTGTGTTCCTGTTGGATGCAGAGTTCACTACAGAGCTCAGCTGCTTTCTCTGAAGAGGCTCTTGTCAGCTGCTGACAAAAAAGAATTATGCATCAAATTAAAGAGAGCTCCACTGAAATGGAGGCAAGTCGGGCATTAACCTCTAAGCTTTAAAAAGCACACATATTAAGCAACACTAATGAGACTCTCACTGAGCTGCCTGTGTTTTATATTCAAACACACGCAAAAGTGCGGCTTTGACTTGCAGTGTGCCATTGCAGCTTCTCAATGAGGTTGTCTTTTTTATTTATCTCACCAGCAGCAAACACTGCGTAAGTGAACAATAGCGTAGATGGCCCCTTTACCGTAATAAGATGCACACATTTACAACATTACCACCCTCATTAAAAAATAATAATAATAAAGGGGAAAAAAAGTATTAATTATGAAACGCACTACTTCCTATCGCGAAGAGCCGAGGGGGTTTCCACTGGGCTCAATTAGGAAGAGCAGGCCGCAAATCCCTTGACTAAATTAATTGATACCCCAGAGCATTAGAGCCAGAGTCCCAGTACCGAATCTGTGCAGAGAATCCCTTTGTTTTCATTTCCACTGCATGTTTTTAAAGCAAGATATCGTGGCAATTTTCACATTATCTCTTCATTGTTTTATGGATTTTAATGTGTCATTTATTGATAGATTTGTTTTGTTTGCTTGTTTTATGGCGGCAGCTGAGATTGAAAAGATTTGCAATTTTTTTCCTACCCCCCCCCCCCCCCCCCCCCCCCCCCCGACTCCTGTCTCATCTTTGAGCTGCCTCACTGCCACATGTTGTGAACCGCTGCTATTTTATCCACCATGTCAGCTGTTATGCACACACTAAACCGCGGCTTTTGCAAGCAGCGCAAGAAGTTAATGATGTAAAAGCACAGTGAATTATATTGAAAGCCCTTCCATCCAAACACTGGCGAAAATTGTGGGGTGGGGCGGGGCGGGGGGGGGGGGGGTAGACAGAGAGAGAAATTGGGATATGACAGAAAGAAAGAGAGAGAGAGAGAGCAAAGACCAAAGAGGGGGTTGGTGACGTGCGGGGGGGGGGCCAGAGGAGGGCTGGAACTGTGACACAGATCCCGCCAGCAGCTGTCTTGTGTTGGAAACACCAGGGGGTAAGCAGGAGCGCAATGACAAGGCTAGCTCAATCAACATCTTGTCAACATTGCTGGCTGATGTGTACAGACAATTTCATACCACTGCCACTGACTCCCTCCCCTTTTTCTCTCCTTTTTATATGGCTTTTTTATTTCCTGTCCTCCTGCCAGCCAGCCAGTCACTTACTATCTGTCTGTATGGAGTCAGCTCTCAGCTCCCCTAGCTCTCGGCTTCAGTGTAGGGGAGCTGTTTAAAAAAGCTGTGTTGGAATTATACTCAGAGAGATGCTTTTGCCCACTAGAAACCCTAAAGATATGGGCCTCTGACACTGAGTGCGCATCAATGTGCTCATGTGAGTGGCAAGTGTGAGAAGACAGTATAAGAATGAGTGTATTTATGGCACATTGTCGGGCACTGCAGCACACTGACTGTGCGAACCATTCATGTGCATTCACACGCTGACTATGTCACATCAGCACTCTTGGGTTCTTACCCAGCCTCCCCTTTTCTTCCCTCACTCCTTCCTCTCCCCGTATGCATACCACTCTATTACACTATCCACTGCATCTGTTAGCAGCTACCCAGGGAGAACCTCGGCTGCTGCTCACCCATGCGATCAGCCTCACTGCTGCCCTGATGTGTGCAGCGCCCTATTCCAGCAGGGGAAAAAACCTCATGGTGACAGCCTCGGAGACAGACTGATTACAGCATTCCATCAATCCCCTCTCAGGCTCCCTCCTTTGCAATTGGAAGCTGACAGGAGCCCACTTTTTCCATTTTTACCTTACCTCAGTTTTTTCTGATCTTTCTAAAATATAGTACCTCTTTTTTTTGCTCTTGTTCCCCCCCTACTCTGCTTTCTTGAGTGTTGTGTTGACAAGCTGACACAAACCCCTATGATTTTCACACCAGGGATGCAGAGAGAGAGAGAAAAGGGACAGGGGAAGGGGATACAGGATAGAGTAGAGGAAGGGATGGGGAGGGAAAGTGCAAGGGAGAGTCTGGTAAGAGATGACAGCTGACACAGAGTCTGGAAAAGCAGAGTGGTGGCAGGAAGAGCGACGGAGAAAGCAAATCAACAATTAGTAGCACCTTATAGAACTCGCGAGGTTGGGGGGCTGGTAAGTATTGATTTCAGGTATCACGGTTCACTGAGTGTGGTCGTAAAGGTGATGAGCAGAGGAATGAGGGGATTGGGCTGGATTGTGAATGGATGCAGGGATGGGAGAGAATGCCCGCGGTTGGGGTTTCGGCAGAACACCAGGAGGGGGTTGGGTGGATGAGCGGGTCCACTCTCTAAAAAGGGGCCTAGGTCTGAGCCAAGATTTTCACAATGGAATAAAGGCTGAAAGGGGAGGCTAGGAGGATTAAACTCCAGCAAAACAGCTCTTAAAAAGCTGTTAGGCTGCAATTTGGGCACAAAAAAAGCAAAATGGGAGAGAAGATAGTGAGAGTGGGCGGTTGGGAGTGCAGATGAAATGCAATGTGGGAAAGAAAAGATGGAAGAGATGCTCGGTTACATTAAGGTAGGCTAGATGCAGACATCTGCAGAGGCACAGGGTGAAGCTGTTTGCAACAGTTAAAGAAAAATACAGAGGTGCTCACCCATATAGTGTGTGTGATGGGGCGGGTGGCCATACTGCCATGGGCTGGTGGGTGGTATCTGTTGTTAGTGTGTTTTAAGCCCCTTAGAAGTTCTGTGAGAGTCACGGAAATGAGCTTAGTAGCCAGATCAAACATAAGATGGGTGCCGTGTCCCCTTTGGGACATACTGTTTGGTTCAGCTACTACTCAGCATTACTCTCTGTTTATATGCACACACAAGCACACACACACACAGGAAAAGGAAGACAAAAGAGGCTGACTCAAAACAAAGGGATAATAATTCCATACAGAGAGAAATGGAGCTCCCATTTTCCAGCCCGATTTAGAAGCCTTATCTAGACAAGGCACAATGGATGGCATTTGGAGAAAGTGGTTGTTTATTCCAAGCTTGACACTTTTTTGCCAATTGCCTTGTTTTGTAATGTTTTTTGTCTGCTTTGCTTCCTCATTTTCTCATCTCTGGCTCTTATTGTGGGAAAACTCACACCAGCTGGGCTCGGGAGTCTTTGCCGTTAGCATAGGGCTGAAATGCAAGTAGATATCGGGTGCTATTTCTTTTTTTTCTTTTTTTTTAGCATTTTGAATTATTACTGCACAGAGCAAATTGTCCAGTCAAGTTGAGAGCACTTACATTTATAGACCCCACAGGACTGGATGTTGTACTCTTCGTACTGGATGGGAATGAGGACATGGCATAAAATCGGAACTAAAATAAGAACTCTTTGCAAACACTGCCATCAGCAGCTGAGTGTCATCGTAAAACATAGGAAAATGAACAGAGTGGAGTAGCTGATGTTATTTTAGTTTTCATTTGAAGGTTCCAACTTATGCACTTAAATTGACTTTTGTGCCCTCAGATGCTCAGATCATTTATTTATTATTAAAGTTTTTTTTATTTTTAAAAAAATCTTGCTTCTGTAGCCCAGAGGGACTCCCTCATTGATAATGCATTTCTTATCCCCTAGCCTTCACCTTATCCATCACAATAAATGAATGCCTAATCCTAATGGCAGCGTTATACTTTCCACTTTACCAAGTACGAGAGTTATCTTGGGTCCTACTGGTGCAAATTCTGTCATGAGGGCTGAATGCAAGACTCCACAGGGGGTGTCCAAGCGTCCTTGAGTTTGTTGTGACCGCAGCGTGTCTACACAGAAACTACAGTACAGCAGCAACAACAACGCTTTCGGACCATGACACTCGTCTGGGTGTTCGCAGTTATCCACGTAACCTTAACTGATGCTATCCCTGAACCTAAAACCAAGTATTAAGCCTCAAAAAGCAGTCCATACCTCTGGGGACCTTGATTTTTGTTCCCACAGGTTTGTGTGCAGTCAGGTTAAAGTCCCCACCGGGATAAATGCACACGAGACACACTCACGTACATGCGCACACGCGCTCGCACACGCAGAATGACTGCTTCAATCTATTTCTATCAAGGCAGATGTCCAGTGGAGGACGGATCATTGCCGACATCTGTCCATCCCTTCCTGATCCTTCCTGATGCGAGCGCATCCCCTATCAGTTCAGATGAAGGAGAGAGAGCAAGCAGTTCCAGGGTCAACGCAAAGCTCTTTAATAGGTTTCGCCCAAGTCGGGGAGGCTGTTTTGCACTTAACACCAACCATGTGACAGAAACAGCAAAGTCACTGTGTCAAAGTAACTGCTAAATGTGCCCTCCAGTGCCTGACAAGATGCTTACCCTATTAACGCAGCCCCAACCTCCACACTCATTCACACACTGAGATGAAACGGCAGACATAAACATACATAGCCCAAACACACACTCAGCGTCAGGCGGAAATGCACGCACACACAGACACACATAAACTTAGCCCCATGTGCATCCAGCGGTGTGAAATGATATTCCATTTTGAGAAATCCGGATTAAAATGTATCTGGCCAAATGTGTTTTTGACCTTGTTACTAGGGGACGGAAAAGCAGTCACGCGCACACATATACGCACAGCAAGGTGAGAAAGAGCGAATATTGCATTTTTGGTGTCAGTGTAACATTTAAGCACGCAACGTGTTGTATAACTAATCTACTCTGCACATATTTACCTGCGTAGCAATCGAGACAACGCGATAAATAAACTCACATCCTCTGCAGAAATGTTGGAATTTCAAGGGGATTCAAGTCTTTCTTTACGAATGCGATTCAACTGCAGCCAATAGACGAGCTGCCCATTTTTAGTCTGCTGAAAATCACCGAAAATTATTTGTGTGTTTTCGTTTGTGTACACGCATGTGTGTATGTGACACTGCAGCACACCAAGAACAAGCCTCCTCACACCCACAGCTCCCTACTTCTTCTGACTGCTTCTCCTCCACTACTTCTTTGTCTGGTTGCGTTCCTCCCTCTCTCCCCGTCAGAAATGTATTCATGTAATTAAGCTGCTAATACACCGTCAAAGAATTGTCTAATTCAGCAAGGAGGAATTAAAGGAATCTGGCATGAGTCATTAGCCAGTCGAGATGTTCTGTTGAGCATTTTCAATAAGGGATCTGGAGAGCAATGAATCACTCATATGGCGTGAAGACATTCTCTACAGCACATGCTCCGTACTCTATATTTGTACGGCTGCATATGCGTGAGTGTGTGTGCGTATGGTGTTAATTGCCATTTGTGAGCATGAGAAATTGTACGTGGGCGAGGTAAAGAGAAGCAATTCAATGCATGTAATCCATCTAAACAATCAACCAATGCAGTGAACTATTACCCATTGTAAACATTTAGATACTCTGGGCAAGATACTTAATTACAATCAATGTTTGTACTGTTGCAAGTACAAAGAGGAAAATCCCCCAACTCGCTTTGTAATGGGAGGAAAATGAAAACGCTCAATAGCTCATAACGGCAGAATGTAAGGGACAGGCGGGCAGACTGTTAAAACAGCATTTTTTTGAAGGTATGACTGGAAAATGCCAGCCTTCGGTAAATGCCTAATGGCCTTCACTCGAAGACGTTTCACTTCTTATTGACGCTCTCAAATTGGCCTCTTTTGATCCCCAGTGCGTGCCACACATACAGCAGTCTACCTGTTTGCACCCACAGCTCAATCGGCTTTTAAAGCTCTTTCATAAAAATGATGTACAGGGAGACGATACTGGAGAGCCGACATGCATTGTTCTCTGATCTTTCTTTTTTCTTCTTTTTTTACATCTCGACTCGATCTATTAACACCTCGTTTGGCCCAGATGGAGAGTAACAGACAATGGGAGCATGTGAAAATGGGTTTCGAGGCAGTTGTCGAGAGCCACAACGGTCTAAAGTGTTGAGCGCTCATGTTCCTGATGAGCTCACTGTTTGGCGGCTTTAATCGTTCTGTTGGATGACAGAGGCAGGAGGGTGCAAAGGGGTGAGGGAGGCGAAGGGTAGGGTGCAGTCCTGAGATGAAGTGGTTAATTGAGTGCAGGATAAACAGTGCCAACAACCACGGAAGCCCCTCAACACACCACCCCTTCAGAAAAGAAAAACTAGAAAGAATGGAGGGTAAAAGAAGGGGAGGATGGGGGGGGGGGGGGGGGGGGGTAGAGAAAATCCCAGCTACCCTCTGGGGGGAAAGCTGCTATTGAAAAGCTATTAAACTTGCATTTAGCAGGATTGATTAGAAATGAAGAGGCCTATTAAAAGAGAGGGACAAGAGGACAATGGCGTGTCTCTGGCCGCCGTATGTTGCCCTCCTTTCAGTGGCTTTCTTCATGTTGGGAGGGAGGGGGGATCCTGTCTGTTTAAGCGTTCCCACCAAGAGAAGCAGTTCGGGGTGGGGGGAGTGGGGGCTTAGCACTGCCTGAATAGAACCCTCTTTATCTTCCACTGTCCCCCTTCCCTTCCATTCTCCACCGAGCAACAAAGAGAGGAGAATGAGGGAAGGTTTTTTAAGTCCTCTTCCCAGCTCACACAGACATCCTACTTAGATAACCAACCAACTGCCTTTCTCCCTCTCACCTCCTGCCTTCCCTTACGAATTAGTTCCCTCTGGAGTGCTGCCGTCTTCCCCCCCTGCCAGTGGGGTTTGTAATACACAATCTTAAGCATAGTGGCACAAACTGTAGGAGCTGCGAATCCGTATTCACGCTGTGTTTCTGCATGCGTGTGAAGGCAAGCCAGCCAATCCGGGGAGACTTTGACTTAAACACAGCAGCGAAACGGCGACAGCGGTGGCGGCAGTTGTCTCCGCTGACTTTCAGCAAGCTCGAATGAACGGGTCCCCAGGGAACTTTAATGGAGTTTTGATTGTTTAACATCCATTTTTACAAAAAGCACATTGAAGGAGTGGCTGCGTTTTCTCTCCACAAGCGTGTTTGCTTCATGTCAGTGAGCATGTAACCATATGGTCTTGGGAAAGAGTTAAATAAGTTACGAGTAACAGCTGACTCTTCCTCTTAGAAGACGCATTTGTAGTGGGGGAACAAATAATATTTTCACGCATGTCCATTTCTCCCACCAAGTGCTGTGGTAACAGGAGAGTAAGCTGAGCAGTTCGTGTCAGTCTGCTTTTTTTTAAATAGTTGCATTATTTCGTCAAAGCCCTTACAGAGAAAGTTTCACTTTCCTCGTCATGCGTCTCTGCTGGCACTGCAGAAATCTACTGTGATCACATTTTCTGAATTTAATACATCGAGATTTTATAGCCATATTGTGACTCCGTATGAATTTGCAGTTTGCCATCAAGGAAAAGGTCAATTTAAAGATTTTAGTTGTTCACGTTGTCTCCTTTTTATTTTTTCTTCCAGCAGCCACCCAAGCAGCCTACTTCTCCCAGCAGCCCCAGGACCAGGTGGTTGTATCTGGTCAGTCGGTGACCTTGCCTTGTGTCATCGTGGGTTACCGTGGAATGGTACAGTGGACCAAAGATGGCCTGGCACTGGGAGGAGAGAGAGATCTACCAGGTATTATCACTGGCTTCTTCTCTCCAGCCCCCTCCTTTTTCTTCTCCTGCCCTCTCTGTGTTTAGTGCTCTCTCTGTCTCTGTCTGTCCTGCTGCAATTAATGCCAGGCCTCATTAGAAATCAAGTCTCTCTCTGTCAACCTTTGGGGTTTTACACAAATGAATGGTGAGTGAACAATGTACTGCAGACAGGTCAGCTACTGCTGCACGCACCGAACTTTAATTTGTTGTTTAGCATTTTAACTCTTGTAAGAAGGTGGATAATCAATTGGCTTTTGCCACACATTGACATTTAAATGTGTGGCTGACTAGCATAAAGGCGAAGAAGCTTCCTCTTGACCTTAGCCACCCCATCTTCAGTGTGCCTGTATTTAAAGGACAGTCTTCCCATGCAGCAGCCTTCTCACGTGTTGCATCTCTAGGCTCACGCTGCTCTGCTAACACAACGGCTCAATGCCTGGCCCTGTGAGGTGCTGCTTGCTTTCATTTGTGTCTTAAAGAGCCTTGCCACGTTTCTTTTGGCTTTGTTCGGGACACAAGTCTGTTCATTTTATAGTCCTTTCATTATGTGTTTGTTGTTGGTTGGTTTGTTTGTCTCTGACTCTATTCTCTGTGCTGGCTTCACGCAGGCTGGACACGCTATTCCTTAATGGGCGACCCGCTATCAGGCGAGCACAGCTTGCAGATCGATTCAGCAGAGTTGGCGGATGACGCGGTGTATGAGTGTCAGGCTACACAGGCAGCGCTTCGCTCCCACCGTGCCAAGCTCACTGTACTAGGTAAGATACACAGCTCACGCATGATCCTCACAGTCGGCCCTTGTGCCAAGGCCTGCAGGCTGGCAGTGCATGGGAAAAATCAGGGGAGTGTCTTCATCGCAGAGCATAAAAGCTTGCAGACAACTACCCTAATAATACATGTTCATCCCCTGAAATGAATCACCTTCAAAACACAACATTAAATGTCTTAAACTTCATAGTTTGTTTGGGTTTGTTTTTTTTCAATCAGCGCTTATAGATAACGTTATCTGTACAGTTTCCAAGTGGAAAACATGCCTTGAAAGCATAATTCAAACCAAATAAGACTCAACCATGAGAAGAAGAGGAAAAAAAAAAGAAACGCCAGCATTCTTAGTCGCGATAATCAAGACTCTCGACGTCTAGGGTAATGTGATTGCTGCAGTCACAAATGACTTGCGTAGTCGCTTGAAAGTCTGCATAGTTAGCACATTTTATAGTGAGCCACAACATTTGTCAACCGCACGGCGGTTTTTACATTAACGTGATGTGAGTGATCTACTTCTTCACACAGACCTTCAGAGGTGGGGTGAGGTGGAGCGGAGTGGGTTAGGGATGGGGGAGTACAGGGAGGAGGAGGAGGGGGGCCGGATCTTTTGGGAATTGGAGTTGACATAGTACTGCTGGCATCTGGTGGCATGAAAAGGAATATCACTCTATAAATTAGCCCTGTCAATTGCCCATAAATGGACCTGCAAGGCAAGCATTTTTCATCAAGAAAGGAAAACTCAAAGGGAACAATTATAGAGATCTGTTGCTGCAGCTTATGTGAACATTTCTCCACAAAGACCCTGCTGTCACTGAATCCATCCGTTGCGTGGAGGTGTCTGTTCAAAGTCACTGAGGCAGAGTGACAAGTGGTGCAGATAGCGCAACAATGGGAGGGCAAATTGAGTGGTAGGTAGAAACATTTCAGTTAAATGAACAGAATCTGAGGACTCACCCGAGCTCATCTGCCCACCTTTATCTGTCTCGTGTCACCGCCAAAAGCTGCGCAGCGTAGCACGAAGCAGTGCGGTCGCCACATGCCCACACACATCCAGAGAGTGTGTGTGGAGGCAGTCATGAAAACTTGATAAAACTGCCTCTTCAACATTAAATGCACTCTCGAAAGACCAAGGCCGACACCGTGGCTGGTGCTTCATGAACATTATGTGCATTTCATAAACACATAAATGAAATCAGATGCATTGCTCATGTTTTTGTGTGGACATGAGGAGGGAGCGTGCGCCTAACTTGTGAGTGTATGTGTGTGTCTGTGTGTGCGTAAATCAATGTGGCCAGATGAGACCAAAGCAATCCTGCACAGTCAAAGGAGTCAACGGTGGGAGTGCAGTCAGGGGAATCGGCATGGAAATTAAAATCACCTAGCACTCGGATTCCATTAGTGTCCGTGCCGCGGCAGCGGAAGGACCTCTGACAATTCAGATACACACAGTGAAATTGGTTCGGTAGAGGGTGCAAGAAAGGCCAGCACAAACCCCATGTTTACGCCTTCCCTTATTGGTTGGGGAGATAGACGCCTTCATCAGGGGTGGCACGCTTGGCTTGACAGTGGTGCGTGCGAAACCATGCAAATAAATGAACAAATAAGCAATTCAGTTGAAACATCACTCTGCAACAGTAAGAGCAAATAGAGCAATAATGCTAGCCCCAAGAAAGGAAATAAATAAGTTTGAGTGTGTGTGTGCTTTTTTTTTCTTTCACCAAATGACAACAGCTCTCGGCCTTTTCTCCTGTCTGAAACTACACCTTGTTAAATAGACACTTGGCAATAAGAAGGTATTGTTATATATTGACGATGGGCTAAGAGCAACAGCAAGCTCAATATCAGTAATGCGTCTTTGCGGTTCTGCGCTCGCCCGGAGCTGCAATGAGTCTTTTTGTCTTGAGCTGTATGTTTGTTTCTGCATTACAGTTCCTCCCTCTGACCCTGTGGTGGAAGGCGGCCCCGTTGTACGTCTCAAGGCCCACACACCGCACAACCTCACCTGCAGAGCCTCGGGAGCCAAACCTGCTGCTGAAATCACCTGGTACAGAGATGGAGAAGTCATGGAAACTGCAATTTATTCCAAGGTACAGTGAGAACAGATCCGTGTTTTGCATTATCATTCAATCACCACACACCTACACAATATTACAAACTGTAACAGCGGGCAGAAATAAATGCAAAGCTATTCAAAAAACAGAAATATTTTCTCTCGGGGTATAATACTATCTTTTTCCTCATTTCTGTTTGGATGCTTTTTTCTCCATCTATCTTTCACGGTATCTCACACTTTCTTTTTCCATCGCCACCCTTTCCTCACAAGATTTGTTCTCTTACCCTCTGCAGTCCCCCTTCCGCATCCACTCATTCCTGACCCCCCCCCCCTACCCACCCCACCCCTTCCACCCTAGCTTCTCTCCCCTCCCTACACCACCTCACCCCACACCACCTCAGCCCTCTTCACTCTCTACTCCCTCCCCTTTTTTTGCTCACTAATGCAGCCACACTACAGCATAACTGGAGCATGCCAAAGCTCAGACAGGCATGAGTGTTTCATACAGTAGAGTTTCTGCAAAGAAGAAATCACCCACAACAATTGTAAAAACACAATGGGGATGCGCCAGAGCGTAAACCAGCCGCGGCTGGGAAAGTGTCACATTTTTCATGCTCTCTGACCACGCTAAACGATGCTAAACGCCACATTTAAGGAGGCGAGAGCCCACAGTGAGGAGGGAAGGAAGCGGGCTACAGGGGGAGAGAGAGGAGATGAGATGAGATGTGAGGAATGTGGAGGAGAGGAATAGAAAGGGGTGGAGGGGAGTGAAGACAGAGCAAAGTGTTGTTAATAGCTTTGTGAAAATAAAAAAAAAGAAAGAACAAGAGAATTTCCAACGTTTAGGAGTGAAACTGGGGGTAGGCTGTGCTCTGTCCAAGTGAGGGCTGGCGACAGGGAGGGATGTGATTTGATCTAGCATAAAAATGCTTTTGGTGTGTCTGGCTTAGAAAATGGAAGACCTGTTCCATTGATCTGGCTGTCCAGGGAAAAGGTTCGGCTCACCCCTGCTCTTTTCCAATGATGTGTGACACCCCTCCCTCGCTGTCACCAACCAAAAAAAAAAGGACACGCAGGCAGCTCAGCTTTCACTTTCTTTTTTGTTGTTGTTTTTTTTCTTATGTATGAGGAAGAGAGGAAGAAAGTGAGAGAGCAGTGAGCCATATCCTCAGAATCTGCACCTTTCCTCACTTAGGCGTATTGATTTCTGTGAGCAGTAAATAGATTTAAAAGATGATGACAAACAAGGAGCGCTGACTGGGAACACTCTCAGAAATGTGGGAACAGCACAATATCCCCTGCTGCATCATAAAATATATGATTTAAGTGCCATGCCAAGGAACAGGATGGCAATTTTTAATGCTTCACGCATGGAAAAAAATAAAATAAGACTGGCAGTGTGTAAATGGTGAAGTCGCTAATGACATGCAACTTTGTTGTGTGACGCTGAGCTGATTTTTACTCACCTCTTTGTTTTTGTCCTTCTTCATAGTCCCTAATGGAGGATAGGAAGAGGGAAACAGCTGTCAGTATGCTTCCAATCATTCCAGAGGACAGTGACACCGGACGCACCTACACCTGCAGGGTTGTTAACCCAGCTGCCCCTGCTGGACGACAGACATCAGTCACTATCAATGTCCAGCGTGAGTCCAGCATCCACCTGCCTACAAACACTCTGAAATTATCAACGTGCAGCATGCAGTCACCAGTGTTCTGTGGAGACCAATGAATGCTTTTGCAAAGTCATGCATGTCAGTGACATGAATGTTTCTGCTTCTCACAGACCCCCCTTCAGTGACTCTGTCAGTCCAGCCTCAGACTGTAACAGAGGGAGCCAAGGTTCTCTTCATCTGCTCTGCCTCAGCCAATCCTGAAATCACTGGATACAGGTATCTGTCTTTTCTGTGTCCACTCTAAACCTCTGCGTTGCACTGAGACATAAAAGCCTAATAAAATGAATTTTATAAGCTGCAAAAATGTTATAAACTGAGACAAAAAGATGCCAAGTAGACTCCGTGGATTAAATGGGCTGTTTGATTGGCACAAGCCACAAATCGGCTAACAGCCACTTTGATACGCATCGCACCGTTCCTTACCAGACCTAATGGAGCTGTGATCATTCATTTGTTCCAGGTGGTCGAAAGGAGGAGTCCCCATCTCCGAAGCAAATGGGGATAGCCTTGAGGTGACAGTGGACTACTCCTACTTCACAGACCCCGTCTCCTGTGAGGTGTCCAACTCTGTGGGCAGCACCAATGTCAGCACTCTGGTTGATGTCCAGTGTAAGTTTAACTGAAGGCAAACACTGTACGCGGTGTGGTCTGTGTTTTCAGATATTGAAGGTAGAGCAGCTTTTTAAAAAAAGTCTCTTACTGATTCTAACTGGCCGCCTGCATTGCTTCCCTTCTAGTTGGCCCCAGACTGCTGTCGGAGCCGAAGCCCATGACAGTGGATACAGGCATGGATGCAGCCTTCACTTGTGCGTGGACTGGAAACCCTCCTCTGACCCTGGCTTGGACCAAGCAAGGCTCCAGTGTGGTAAGGCAACAACAACAAAAGAAAAAGCCAGTCACCAGCATATTTTCTTGATGCTAAAGCTTCAGCACCACACCTCAGCACCATTCCTCCGGAGAGAAACATTCACACATGGCCTTGAGGCATGAATCCCTCACACTTTTTCCCACACTTCCTTTTTTCAGGCAGAAACTTCAACACCTCCTCTAACCACTCTCCCTGAGGGCTAAAGCCTCTGGCAGAAAACTGCCTGTCCTATGACAGATTCATAGAGCACCATCAGAGCACACGACACGTTGTCACAATCCCGACTTAATCAATCAGTCAATCAATCACTCATTCAAGGGGAGAATCACTACTTGTACTTGTAACTTTTAGAGCAGCATCTCCCACCTCTCGACAGCACAAAGGCCCAGCTAGGCTTGCGTATCTATCTCCTTAAAGTCAATTTTGCAGGTGGAACAAATGGGACACTTCCACCTTCACGTTACATCATGCTGGTAAAAGTGTTCTAGCGTGCACACCATTAGTGGGGGCATCCCATAGGAGATCTCTCTTGGCAACTAATGTAATTTCTGAAGCTATGCTGGAAAAAGCACCCCCGGTCAAGAATGCTGTGGGATGGCATAAGCAATGCTGTCATCTTAAAGAGAGAATGCTTTCAGCCACACTCAGGGAATGGTGCAGACATTTTTTCTAATCCACCCACTGCCACTGTCCCTCACACAGCCATGAGTAATAGATTAATTGGGTTACTCCATAAGCGTGGTGAAATTAAAAAAAATGTAGAGTGAGAGGGAGATGTGAAGATGGAGGGAGGGAGGAGGATGGCGCGGGGGTAAATGGATTAATCACAGCTTGATGGAATGACAGGATCAATGAGCTAAGGAGTGAGTGAGTGTAGCAGCTCCAAAGGCTAGGGCCCACTCACACATGCTTCGTTCTGTCCCCACTGTTTAATTGCAACAATCTCCACAGCAGCACGGTCACTCAGCGGTGGCTGGAGTGCTTAATGCTGTGATTAAAGCTCTTCACAATGAAATTAAACTCAAACCACCAGCATTTGTTACAATGGTCAGCCCACCTCTGTGCTGCCTGCACAGTGAGTGGGCCACTGATAAAGGTCCCACTTTGCTTTCGCCTGCCTCTTCTGCTCACAACCTTGTTCTTTCTGTCTCTTTCTGTCTCTAACATACTTCTCACTTGTCTCCCTGGATTTCTCACTAGGTGCTCAGTAATGGTAACACCTTGCAGCTGAAGGCTGTTACTCAGGAGGATGCTGGCACATACACCTGCAAGGCCATTGTACCCCGTATTGGAGTTGCAGAAAGAGATGTCACTCTAACTGTAAATGGTGAGAAGTTTCTTAAAGAACAAAAGAAAAAAATAAATCACTTAAGTATGTTTTTTTTTTTATGTTAAATTTACTCCTCATTACTTTAAAAACCTATATATTTTTTTTTCTTTTTACTCATTCAGTTGACAACTGCTGTGTCTAGTTACTTGTTTAGTTAAAACATTTTTTTTTAGTATTTTCAATAGTTTCAAACACCAAAGCAGAGTTTTCTCATGAAACATTTCAGAAAAAGAGCAAAGATTACAGAAAAGTCATGAGATTAATACATACCAGATTTATCTTTTGTGCCAATGGATGGGCCTGATATAGGAAATGGTTACTTAGTTATTCATCTATATTTCTATTTCTAACACCACTTTACTGTCTAGTTTTTTTGTATGCTT
Source organism: Aulonocara stuartgranti (assembly GCF_965226115.1). Classification (NCBI taxonomy): domain Eukaryota; kingdom Metazoa; phylum Chordata; class Actinopteri; order Cichliformes; family Cichlidae; genus Aulonocara; species Aulonocara stuartgranti. The sequence goes on along the minus strand of NC_138947.1, from coordinate 9,388,599 downwards.
GCACTTGTACGTCTTTTTTAAAACTCTCTTTATTTCCTTCACTTTCTTTCATCTGCCCACAGGTCCACCTATCATCACAGCAGAGGCCACACAGCACGCTGTCAAACACTCCAAGGGCAAGCTGGAGTGCCGGGTGGGAAGCAGCCCCCCACCTGATAAGATTGTAAGTGATCCTCTTATTTGTGTTGTGTGTTGTCATTCACTAATGCTTATTAGCTCACACACTCAGTTTGTACATACTCCCCCTTCCTTACCCCGCCCACATAAGCAGCATCACTAACATGAGCTTTACCCCTAACCTCACCTCTACACCTTTGCACCAGCACATCTCCACCTCGCTCGCTAAAACAAAACATATACACAGACACTGACCGGAATGATTGTGGAGTTATCGGAGCTGCTGAAAGAATGGCTTCCTGCAGGTTTCAGCCAGACCACATTCAATTAGCGGCCCAAGAGGCATCAGTCGTCTGACCCTGTTGAACTGCTGAATGTACGCTGGGCTGAGAGAGGATAATTAGGGTGCGAGGAGAAGTGAGAGACAGGTGCCCTGCTGGCCCTGTGCTAGACACGGCAAAAAGTAGCCTTGTTTCCCAGTGTAGCTACCTAACCCTCCTTAGGCTTCACCTGCAGGGCAAACGTGGGAGGCAGCTTAAACATGAGTCCGTGAGTTGTGTCAGACACCGAGCACCTCAGAGGTCAGCAGGGAAAAAGCACAAGAGAGAGAGAGCCAGCGTTCACACAGCAGCAGGCAGGGATCTAAGGATAAACAGCCGTGCTGGCTTCTGCTTTGCTCACAGGTGAAGGATTCTTTATAGAACAATTCCTTACCCCCTGTTGTCTATTCTCTCACTCTTCTCCACAGGTGTGGACCTTTGGGGACATGAGCCTGTCCTCCGGCTCCTCCGGTCGTTACTCAGTGCAGACAGTAACCAGTGACCACGGAGTCGTGTCGTCTCTGGTGCTATCTGAGACTCTTTCACAAGATTTCCAGCTGCGCTACAACTGCACTGCTTGGAACCGCTTCGGCACAGGCACTGCCCTGGTCACGCTGAAGGAGCAAGGTACACACGGGCCAGAGTAATACTCCTGCACAGGAGTTATAGCGATAGTCTCGGTTCTTGCTGTGAAGATTGGGTAAAAGTAGTGCCCCCGTCTCGTGCTTATCTTAATTATGCTCTTCTAATCGATATGATTTAATCAGCAGATGGCTTCTTTAATGAATATGTTTGCCCCATAACATAGATATTGATTAGGGACAAAAGTCAATTAGAGGAAGCCACATGTGTTTGCAGCTGGGATCATAGTCTCTATCAATGTCTTATAGCCAAGCTCAGCATCTCAGGCTGCAGGCCCCTTAAGTGGTTTTAAAATTAAACAGCGGTGGTACGACTCCACTGATGCTAGGGGAAACCTTTGTTGCAGTAGACACCAAAAATGAGGTCCTCGCCAGTAATTTACATCAACGTAGCAGAGCAGGGTCTCCAGAGAAATGGGCAGCGCTATCTCCTGGAATCTCTAATTAGATTACTGTCTATTGCTTCATTGCATGTCAGGCCTTGTTACCCTTCTTTCAGAGAGATTAGAGACAATAGCCAGGCTGTGAGATGCTGGATTGCCCACATGAGCATATGTTACAGTCACTGTGAGAAGATCAGGGCTTACTGCAGATCAATTTATGGGCACTAGAGCATTTTTCAGATTAGCTAGGCAAGAAAAAAAAAAAGAGAACAGAATCTCTTCTGTTCCTTTCATTTGCTCCAATATGCACTTTCCTAGACACTTATGTTCTGCTATCTCTGATTTCATCCCTTCCCCATCTCTTGACAAACCATCGACCCTCACCCTCTTTGCCACGCATTTCTTCTGTTACCATTGTTCTTGCAGAAGCACTGCCGATGTTGATAATTGTAGGTGGGGCAGTAGGTGGCGGCTGTGTCCTGCTCATCTGTGTCATCACTCTGGTCTCCCTCTGCTGCAGGCACACAGGCAAAGGTGAGCTCAACGGTTAGTATGGGCAGGAGGGTCAACAGCCAATTCTTCAAATCGAACATAATAAAGTGCCTGCGAGCTGAAAATTGAAAAGATTATGTTCAATTTTGTGCCGTTTCACCTTGAGTTTGAATAGAAAGCTTCGTGTAAATTGGATTTACAAATCTTCCTCGCAATGTTGAGTGAATCTGTTCTCATTTCCCATAGGCAAAAGATGCACTCGTCTTTCCAAGAGTGACATCAGAGTTCAGATTGTTCACAGCGATCACAATGCTACACGCGGCAACGACGACGAGGAAGATGTCAAAGAACCCATGGTAGGTCTATTTTGTTCAGCTTCTCTGTATGTCAAACATCTCCATGGACTGTGAGAGAGAAATCAGTACTATTATAACGTAATGTTCAAACTTTCTTTTGTTCTTATTCTAGTAAGGTCTTGTTCATCCTAATAATTCTTGGTCTTCCCTCAGGCTCCAAACAGCAGCGAGTCTCCCGGGACATCGCGCACAGAACACAGCGACCTCCTGGAAGAGGAGGAGGACGAAAGATCGGACATCAAGGTAAAACTGAAAAACACTTCCTTGAAGAAACTCTCAAAATAGCAAGCATGCTTTTTTTCCACATGATACTGAACTGAAGTCAAATTGATGTTTTTTTCCCTCTGTTTTTTTCAAAGGATCCTACCAATGGTTACTACAATGTTCGTGGCCACGACGACCGTCATATTCGCGGCAGCGGATTTTCTGAATACGTGCCCAATTCTCGGCCGGTCTACACTCCATCGCAGCTGCCCTCCCCCAGCCCCGTGTACGGTCAGCACGGCACCCAACCCCGTGCCTATGACTTCTCCCACCGATACGCAACCACCACAGTGAGCAGAACCTCATACGAACAGCAGCAAGCTGCCCAGCAGCAGCCTGCCCAGCAGGGGGGAGTTTATCCCACTGACCCCCTCTACAGTGGCACTGCTTACCTACCTGCTACTTATGGCCACGCCTTCACCAGTTATGTTAAGCCTGCTTCCTATGAGAAGGTGGATGCGTACGACCAATCAGATCAGGCCAGCAAGGTCTCGAGCTCATCTCGCTTCTCTTACGCCTCGTCACAAGTGTCCTCCCAGCAGTCCGACTATGGCCGGCCCTCGCAACGTATGCAGACTCATGTCTGATAGGGCCAAAAAAAAAAAAAGAGTAAAGAAGCAGTGAGTAGATAACTATTTGTCACCACATGTGTGGGCGGACTAACATGAACTTTCTTTACTCGGACAGTCCTGCAAGGATTTGTTAGGACAGTATAAGAAGGGAGGCATGATTTCGGTTATGAATAACCAACCTGCGATGGACGGCAGCATCTACAGTAATGTGAACTTGTAGAGCTAGAAAATTAAGCAGATTGTGATGTTCAAGTCAAGCATATGATGAACATTACAGTGCGATACCTCACTAGGTTGTCTCTACATGATGACCACCCAAACTTGTGGAGATGTTCTGCGAGTTCGTGGTCCAACCAGAAAATAAATCAAATGCATCCCTTAAATTTGGGTGGCCAAAACGACTGGGGTAGCTGTTTACCTGCATTCCAGAGTTTACTTTGTGTCAACACTAATTGTAAACATAACCTCGTAAATACTTTGAAAGAAGACAGTACGAGCTAACACGTACAGTATTTGAGGGGGGGGGGGTAAAAAGGTGTGAAGAACCTTTGTTGTCTGTCATTTTGATGTTTTCGTTGGCATGCGAAAGGAATTGTAAGCACATTTGTGTCTCTATCATCTACAAATGACTGAGCTATCCACAGAGACAGACATGAACTATTCTGCACAACAGGCTAGCTGCACTAACCAACAAGTGCTACAGGCACTCTATTGTAAGTGGAATACATCTGGACTGACCTGTGTTTCTGGAGCCTCTCGTGATAACCTTAACACGTTGGACACAAAGTGTTGTCTGCCAGTGGGGAGAGAAGAATGTGCATATTGCCTTCGTTTTAATGGAGGACTCTATGTTGTACTGACACGGACGAGTTAAGGCAGTGAAAACCCAAAGATGGTAACAAATTGTATAGGTAATAAAAATAGGGGCTGATGTTGAAAACTGTTGATCTACCCCTGCATCGTTTCCTGCTGTACTTTCTGATTGTAAAATCAAGGAGTAGGAACCAGAACAATCAAAAGTGGTCTTTTTTTTTTTTTTTTTTTGGAAAATGGTGGCAATCTTGAACTTGAAATAAACTTGAACGCAGAATCAACTTTGGCAGGCTTAGGTGGGGTAAGATGTGGAAGGCGGTCCTGACGGGGGACCACCCGCTCTCAAGTTTTACAACTCAACTCAATCAAATCGTCTCGCTATGTTTACAAGAAACAGTACTACCCTGAAACTGAGTATCTGTACAAATGGCTAAGTCCATACTTTCTCTCTGTTGCATGCAAATGATGTGTCTAGTGAAACTCTTCAGCGTTTATATTCATGTCCATTTCATGTTCGAGACATCGGTTACTGCACCTGACCTGGCCGCATTCCACTTCCTGGGCGTTTTTGGTGTGGACGCTTGTACTGCCATTTGTCTAAAAATATAAAGAAAGAAATGAAACGTTCCCAGGCAGCCTAATGAGCGAACAAATGTCACTTAAAGTGAGGAGGCAAACATCATCGCTTGTCTTTATTTTTCTATTTTGTATACGCCTTAAAGTACAGCGTGTAAGCTGCTCTACTGTAAAGTATCTTTATATACATATGTATCTATCTCAGTTTATTTTATTTGGTATTCACACATTTTCTTGTCTGAGTTGTTCATCATTCCTCTGAATGCAGTTACCATGCTTTGGAACACAACTAATTGCCATTTTGTTTGTTCATTCTTTTAATATTGTATTAAGAATTTTATTTGCTAAAAAAAAAAAAGAGCTATTGTTGCTTGTACCTTTGTACACATATTTATATTTAAATAAAACCATTTCCGATAAAGAACACGGCTCGTGTGAATCCTCTGAGTTAATCAGTCTGGTGAGCTGCTTCATTGGGCATGGGGAACAGTGAAAAACAAAGCCTCCCATGTAGCAAAAATGATGAATACATAAATTAGCAGCACTGTCTATGTTGATTTTCCTATTTCCCCCAGTGGTGTGCTGCTTTTAATGAAGACAGATGAGATAGTAGAACCCCCACTGTATGTGTATCCACCTCCTGAAGCCAACGCGCCTATCTCGAAGGGTAACAGGATAGAGCTGCGACAAAGGTAGGTATTATTTGACAATATGAGTTCGCCCTGTCACCTTTGTTCCCCAGGTAGGCCCGCTGCTCACGACAGGGAGGAGAAGAACACGCTCATTACAAGTCTACTGTGAGAAGGGACAAAGTCTCACAAGGCCTGCATTCATTATGCACAACATAATACAAAACAAGGCCCCATCAAAGACAAATGATACAGGTAATGTAATTAGGTGCAGAGGAATCAGATAAAAGATGTTTATTATCATGACTCATATAAAAATAGATACAAACGCACACACACACACAGAATAAAAGGTCCATTATCCAAGTCACAGTTTGTATACAATGCTTATGAAAATATCTTCTAAAATTTGTAGCCTCTCCCAACTTTCTACATACATATTTTGAAAAAAAAAATAAATAAAAATACACATTAACATATGTATATAACCCTGCCAATTGTTTATTCTAATATTTCCTCCCCTTCAATAAATAATCCTTGGAAAATTCTAGTTCTTATCCTGAGTGTAACAGTTGCGTTAGAATAAACCATCGGGTCAGATATGTTGCTTAAGGTGAAGTTGGGTCGTGATCAAACAGAGGAAGCTCTCACGGTGAAGAATGGATTGCATTGCTCTTGCAACTAGTGAAAACCGCACTGATTTACACTCAGGCTGTGTGATTGAAGACCCCAGTCGCCCTGAGCTTAACTGCAGACATGTGCAAAAGCCAGCAAGACCTAAACACCACCCTCTGCCCTTCTCTTGAGTATGAGATTTTGCCTAATCATTCACCGGCAGGGCCCTCTATAAATAACAAATAAACTGATCTGGGTTGCTACAACTTTTTATGAATCACTCCAGTCTAACTCTTCAATGCTCATGCTAGTGTTTTTCCTATTTTCAGACTGCTGACTACAAACCGGTGTACTTTATTGCTGGCCATTTTCCAAAGCAAACTGTGGGCTTTTAGATTGATTACTGCATTTTCTACCTTCAAGGCAGTTTTTGGTTTTCATTCATTTTAGTAGGATATGAAAATTCCCCTACCTGGATTTTTGTTCTTGTGTTATTTGTTTTTATTGTAGCTATTGTTTTTTTGTTTTTAAAGAAACTTCTGCCATTACATAAAACCATAAATTTATAGCCACTTACCGCATGAGCTTACTGGCAATATTTACTGCAGCAAGAGGATGAAAGCATCTCACAAAAGAGAAAAAAAAAAAAAAAATCACATTAAAAACTTTAAAATACAACCACTTTCCAGAGTATGATAATGTACTCAGAAACACTCTGAATCCCTTAAAACAGTCACACTGGACAAAAAGAGTGAAAAAAATAATTCACAAACTATATATTTCATATTTCTCTCTGTATTTACCGCTTAAAGAGGTCATGAATTGATGGGGGTAACTATGCTCATTGTGCTAATGATCGTCTTTAAAAATTACATAAAATACCATGCCTGAAGTCAAGTAGCTGATGCGAGTAGCTTTGTTCTGATCAGAATAACATGTTTAGTCTGATGGGTTTTTTTTAAAGCACTGATGACCTTGAGCAACAGGATGGGTTAACTCTGCAACCCAGCCTGTTCCCCACACAAACATCAAATATTTGTCTCCCGTTTAATCCATTCTCTGAGCTTGGTGACGCGCGTGTAGACACCAGGCTTGTTCCGACGAGCGCAGCCCTCTCCCCAGCTCACAATGCCCGCCTGGAACCACTTCCCGCTCTCTTCGAAGCACACCAGGGGGCCTCCAGAGTCACCCTGGTGATCACGGTTGGAGGAGAATGGTTGTTAGACTGCATTTGGATGCGATCTGCCCACATCAACAAATTGGGTTTTTTTCCATGCCTTTAGGAAATGTGCACACAATCTCACCTGGCATGCGTCAACTCCTCCAGACAAGTATCCACTGCAGAGCATCCTGGAGGTGACTTGGCCTTCTGTGACCACGTCACACACGGAGTCATTGATGATTTTCACTAATGCTTTCTGTAAAATCTGTGCAGCTTGACCTGCTAGAGTACGACAAAGGGATCAGTACTGTGTCACATGACCTTGCCTTCCAGTGCTGTCATAAAAAAGGTATAAACCAATGACTGTTTTCTACAGTAACTGGTTAACGGGGTAGATTAATGTTAGCTAATGAAGGTTTAAGAGGTGACACAGGAGAGCCGGTGTCTGTGTTAATACATGTATAGGGAATAAAGTAGATTAGAGAAAGGGATACAGGAAGAAGTGCAAGAGGAGTATGTCGTGATTGGAGAGATTAGGAAACGGTATGGACAGTGAATGGAATGTAAAGAACAGAGTGGGTCACCAAAAAATAAATACATAAATGATTTTTTTTTAAATTAAATTTAAAATGACTACAGTTGTTCAGAGAATCACCATTACACTTATAATACCTCCTTCTCGGAGAGCGCCCCAGCCTGTGACCCAGCAGGACATGCCTGCTGGGAAAACATGGGAGGAATCGGGTAGGCAGATGGGTTGTATGGTATTGGCAAATTGCAGAGGTTCACTGAGCTCCAGCAGAGCAATGTCATAGTCAAATGTCATTTGATTGTAAAGCGGGTGGGGGATGATTCTCTTCAATTTGCGGGACTGCACGTTGTCATGGCTGTATTGGTTCTGCATGCCACTGTAGGACAGCCAGCTGGATGGATTGTTGCTCCTGCGGTAGTACAGTATCATGGAGGAAAGTTTGACATTTTTATATATTTAGGTATAAAATAGGGAAGAAATATGAGTAAGCATGGCATAATCTAATGTAATCCATTACAACAGCCCTGCAACAACATTTAAGACTTTAATCACTGCTGTTGGTTCTGTCAGCTCGACCAAAATAAATAAATTAAAAAAAAAAAAGTCTTGAACTGAAAGCAAAAAACATCTCACATTTTTTGGTGTCACACAAAAATGACCAGACCTGTCTTACACGCTAAACAAAAACTTTTTATTTAAAACTTCACAAATGCAGCTCCTGCTACACTCATGCTTAGTTTTGCATTTAACTTTTAGATTGGATTAAGAAATTATTCAAAAAATAAAATGTGTAGAACTGTTAGGAATACTAAATGCTTTGTATGGCAAATATGTGAAAATAAACCCATCTCAAGCTCAGTCATAATTCAATTGTCTCAGTCTGAACAGTATGCTTAGTGCACCACCTATAGGGCACTCTGATTAAAACATTCCCAGGATACCACCACCACCACCACCACCAAGATTCCTTCTGCAATTTTTTGCCGAACTCTGGGTTTTTTTCTGCACACTTTGTATGTTACACAGAGAGAACTACAGTTGTGTATGAGTGCTACGGATCTGTGACTTACTCTGAGTTGCTGGTGACAAAACAGTGAGCGGCCGAAAGAAGCCACGTGTTAGAGATGATTGAGGCACCACAAGTCGGTCCGTGGGTTAAGAAGTGAAGGCTAACCTGCCAAGGCCACTCCCCTAGCTCAGCATTCTGCCCTCCTACGATGCGATTCAGCTTGTAAGGCCTGGTGCCACAATCTGTAATTTGACAGAAAATATAACAGAGGCAGAGAGGAAGCAAGAGAGAAAAATCAGAAACTGAGATTAAGTTAAAGCCATCATGATGCCAAACCTGGCTTCAAATGTAATAATGACTCTTTGGAATCTTAATAAAAGGCATACATGCGTATTAGCCGATCCAAAAAACAAAACAAAAAAGAAAAGAAATTAAATTAATAAATACAGACAAAGCCTGAGGCTGAAATGTAGGTAAAAAAAAACCCAAAAAAGTTCAGAGATAACAAGAGCTGCTTTCAAAGAATGAAATAAAAGCAGTCGAGGCCTGGGGCTCTTTTCTAACAGACAGCCAACATGCAGCTCAGCCCAGCCTCTCCAATCTAACCTGAATGGCAGTGAAGAGATTAGGACCACTCACAGCAATTTTTAAAAACCCAAATCTCACAAGGGGTGAAGCAATTAAAGCACGTCTTACCACAAATGGTCTCATCAGAGTTATCAGAGCAGTCCTGGACGCGGTCACATTCGGCATTCACCTTGTTGATACAAACTCCGCTCTTACACTTGAAGCTATAGTCAGTGCATATACTCGTATCTGTAGTGGGGTGGAGACACGTCCCAAAATCAAAACACGCTTTAACCAGTAAAACAGTATGCAATCAGAGAGGCTTCAAAGTGACGCTTGAATACACAATGCAGAGTGATTGAGGAGCTGATTGCATTGATTGGACATATTGATTGGGGTTCAGGTCTAATATCCCTCTTTATTCACAGAAGTGAGAATCAAAAGGAAATGCAAGGGTGCCCCCTGTGTGTGTCTGAGTGAGCGAAAGGGAAGCTGATAAAGAGCGAAGTACAGAGTAGGAGGGAATGAAACAAAAAGAAACACAAAGCTAACATAAAATGTTTCGGGTTAAGAATCAGGTCTTCAGAGAAACGTCTTTGTTAAACTGCTATAACTGCTGAGCTGTGGATCAAGGTTCATTATTTAATGGTTTGTGTAAGATGCTTAAAAACAAACAACCCAAATAAATCATTAATGTTGGCGGGATTTTTAAGGGAAGAGAATAACAGAAGACACTCACCAGTTTTACAACCAACCTCATCGCTCCCATCTTTGCAGTCTTGCTTATCATCACACTGAACACTTTGTGGCAGACAAACCCCGTTCCCACACTGGAACTCATTTTGGGCACAACCTTGAGGCAATAGAACACAAGGTGAAGAAATTGCAATAAAATTTTAAAATAAATAAATAAATAAAAACTTGAACAAAAGACAATCCAATGAGTTCTAGAAGGACATTAGTGGTGCAGCCACAGGAGCCATTAAAATCTGCCTCCAGAGTTCTCGCATGTATTGTATATGATTAAGCATCTGACAGGACGCTGAGCAGACTGGGCAAGGCTTCAAACAAACTCCATTCTAGATAGAATAATGAGCGTACACAGCCAAGTCGTCACTGGCCGTAGTAGTAGGGGTGATGGACTTTTAATGTTAACACAATTAGCACAGCAAATAGGCTAAATAGGGTTTTTGCATTTCCTGAACAGTCCTCTAAGAGGTGGGAATACTTACCGCATATTTTCTCATCACTTCCATCCCCACAGTCGTTGACATGATCACACACCCAGAGTTTCGGTTTACACATGCCATTACTGCAAGCGAACTGGTCCTTATTGCAATCTGAAACAACAGAAATTTCAACAATTCATCTTAAGAAGATGTATACATGAATGATTGGGAAATTCACAAATAAGGATGCCAAAAGAAGTAGTTCTGAGGAATAAAGGTAGGAAAAGCGGGGCAGGGATAAAGGCGAACTTACTGCACTGCCTCTCATCGCTCATGTCACCACAGTCGTTCCAGCCATCACACTTCAATTTCTGGTCGATGCACAGGCCATTGGTGCAGGCAAACCGGTCAGGGCAAGCTTATCCCATAACACATAGAAAACATGGGTGGGTGGGGGGGTATAGTGGCAAATTGAGCAAAACAGAGTTATGCATTTTCACAAGACGAGTCATGCTGCCAATGCTTGCCCCTGTTGATCAGAGCAATTATAAATTCATTTTAGTCAAACTTGGAGACAACAAAGAGTGGAGAGTATTGAAAGTGACGTGCTCCTGACTGACAGTGACAAATAAAAGGGAGTCAGTAAATAAGCTCTTCAGTGATTAGACTCGCTCTTGAGTTTCCCTGCCACAGATGAGAAAGCATCAACAATGAACAGCTCCGTTTGACTACCAGTCAGTTACCATCTAACAACATGGTTACTGTGCAGTCTCACAGCCTCATACATGTTGTGTAAATTTAGTTGAGAGACAAGACTTACGGTTTGAAGGATCATAGGAACTGTACTCTGCACTGAAGCCTTTGTCAGTGTGAGACCTATCAGAGTGGAAATTAACCACTAGAACGTTGGTGTCAGAGGTCAAAGACAGCGATGCAACTTCTCCACAATACCTGGAACACAAAAGCAAAATTCAGTTTAAGTTTTGGATAGGGTTATGGCAGCTTTGGTGAAAAAGTAATTGCTCAGATTCTGAAGAGGCAGCACAAGACAGAAAAGTTGTAAACAAACCAGTTTACTGTAAATAAACAAGGAAAATACACAAGGCAGTCAAAGCAGACCAGGAAGTAAGGAAACAGCTTTGTTAACAGATATATACATATGCGTAGATATAGTACATATATCAGCCAACATTAGTATTAACCTGACTGGTATTGGCCTATTAGCAAATAAAATTACTTCTCCACGACCATCACTGTTAATCACTGATCACAAAATCTCATAGGTTTGAAATTATAGGAACAAAACAGCACATGGACAAATTGACCTTCTATATGCCATGAAGGAATCCCAGAAAGGCTTTTTTTTTTGAAAAACATATTTAGCTGATATTTTTAGATGAAAATACTGCCAATAATTACAACTCCTGCAACTAAAAATGAAAAATACCACATTTCATATGGGACGTAAAACCAACTTTTGTGGATGAAAGTCGCATGTTGGATCCCATCCTCCAATACAACCTCATCTTTATTAGGTTCTTATCTCTCCTCACGTGATAAAGCTATAAAAACCACATGATTCTAACTGGTCAGAGGTAATTATGCTATTGGTGCATCATGATGTCATAGGTTGATAGGATACACACCAAATGTGAACCTGTTAATACCACATTTTAGTTTTCACATTCTAATAATATTTCGCTGTGGCCTTGGCACAATGAGGAAAAGACAGAAACAAAAAGGTATCAGAATCAACTTTGTGTTATTTTGGACATCAATATGAGGAACTGAATATCTTACTTGTTTCCCATAATTTCCACATAGTCTTTGTGACATAAACGCGTGTCCACTCCAGGCTCTTTCATGCGAAACATGGTGAACCTCAGCCGTACTTTGCTCCCAGGAGCGACCTGTAATACAAAAGAATAGCTGATTGTCTTTTTTTTTTTTCCTCCCTTCACACACAGAACTAAGATACACACCAAGCCACAGCTATCATGGAACTGAGCGCGCGCACACGCACACACTACATGCACACCAACAAACTCAACCGAACACACAAAACACTGCAGCCCAGCTAGAACTGCAGTAGAAACAGCAGTCTGACAGATGAAGATAGAAGAGGTACTGAGCAGTAGTGCTGCCTCAGCATCTCTCTCATGGCAGGCTAAGCATGGTGAAGGAGGAGGAGCAGGGGGTGTGTGGGGGGGTAAAGGTTCAAGCAGAGGAGGGGCTGGGGAAAGGCAGAGTGGTACATACCGTGATGGTCCACTTGCAGTCTTTAGCAGGAGGATAAAAGCTTGGGTAAAGTGGGGAAGTGAAGTTTCCCTGTTTTTGAGAAAGGCTGCCACCACACGTAACTGAAATGAACATGTCATACATTTAGATTCTTACAGAACATACTGGAGTTTGTCATGGATTTACGTGTAAAGGTAACATCTTGGCACATCTAGATGCATGTCTGCTTTTTTACCATCAGCCTTGGGGATCACACTGTACGCAGCTTGGAAGCCAGGCTTCTGAGCATCAGTCTCAGCTATAAAGTTAATCAGCATGATGTTGTTAGATGACACAACCTCCAGAGGGTTAGAAGGAGGCCTCTGACCACACTTCCTGTGAACCAAGGAGAAGCGGTAAAGCAGCAAGGTAAACAAAATTGATTATGATTATGGAAACCAAAAAACAGTCTGAAAACAGGAAAGACAACCATGAAGCCAAGTCATGTGTCTGATGCATTTACTGACTGGAGATTACGTGCTCCAACTAAGAGAGGGCAAACGTAACTGTATGCATTTTTAGCCAGAAGCACTAAAACACCGATACAGCAAACAGATTTAAAATGCTTCATAGAAAAAAATAATAATAATAATTTGAGAAGAAATCAATAGATAAGCAGAGGGAAGTGGAGAAAGAGAAAATGAAGCAGAGAGATGGACAGAAATTGCTTAGGCCGACTTTCAAAGTCAAACAATGGGAACATTAGCAAAAAAGTTTTAGCATGGCTCTGCTGGCAGCAGAGCCACGGAGGTGTGAATGACGCTGCAAGAGCAGCAATACATCTACCCTCAGTAGAATAATGTCATTACAGAGTATTATATTATGGCTCTCATAAACCTCATGTCACCTTGGATAAAGCTGATCACTCAATAGTATTATAAAAATTGTATGCATCACTTGGTAACACGCATGTGTTTGGCAGTGGTTTCTGGGTTTGAAATTGCCTGCAGCTACAACTGATGTTGCATTCAGGAGCTTGTAGTTTCAGAATCATATCCATCCCACTGATCACAAAGTGCAATTACAGACAGTGCTGTAGCAGGATTCAGGGTGGCACCTTTCACACGTTTGAAAGGAGAGGTCCCTTTTGAGCCAACTCAATCTCACCAAGGTCTCAGAAGTTGACAATAAACGGGACATATAGCACTAAAGGCTTTCAGAGCCCCCAAAAAATGTAATCAAAAATCCAGTGAAAGGATTGGAGTGGAACATGTTCCACCTACATCAAGAAAATATTTGTTCAGATATCCTTTTGCAACCTTTAAGTCAAACATAAAGTAACCAGTTCTCTTCTGTGAATCTCTTTGATCATCGGGACTAAAAAGACAAATGTTGGTAGAAATCCTCTTACCAAGGTTTACAGCAATACTACAGTTTACCTGATGTACTGTAGAAACAAAAGCTCAATTAACTGGTTTACTTTTTATCACCTTATCTCTATTAGTCATGACATAATGTGGTCCTGAAGATACACAGCATAGTGGGAACTACTACAAACGCAGTTTTTGGTAGTTTAGCAGGCAAATACACAGGTGTGTCTGTGGAAAAATGCACAGCAGACCTCTATGAAAAGTGCACAATTGACCACCTTTTATACTAATGGGCTGAAAAGCCAACATGTTGATAGGTGTTATGGCTTATTTGATATCATACTCGATATTTGATCACATTTTTTGTATTTTTTTAAATAATGGAATTTCTTTCACAGGGAATACGGCAGTAACAACAAAAAGACATTTAGCTAGTAAATGGCATAGTGGTATTATCCTTTAATTTCCTTTAATAAAGAATCATTATTCATACTCCTACCACAAGCCTTCTGGATATTTACACCACTACTTACTTTGTAATGGCCTGAGAATCGTCTGGACTCAAAGAGTCATAGATGTAGACAAAGTCGTCTGAGCAGTCATCCTCAATGTAGAAATAAAGGAAATTGACAACTATAACGTTTTCCTCCGAGGCTCGGATTTGCCACTGACACCGTGACTTGGGGGGGTAGCCCGTGGGGTACCCTGGAGATGAAAAATTCTGGGGATTTGTGTCAGCTTCCAGACGGTAGAAACAATCATCTGTGAATGAGAACACTGGTTAAATCAGAGTGTGCAGGGACATGTGGCACTAGGAAACAGCCAAAAGAAAACATAATCATCATCATGGCCTGTAGTGACTTTGTAAAACACATTTACACAAATATTGTAAATAAATGAATAGACTTTTGCCTGAAGAAATAAGTCATCAGTAGTTAGTTCTATACCGTCACTTGATGTTAACGTGAGGACGGCAATTACGGTAATGCAAAATAATACATCTGAACGTTAGAACCCATCAGACGGAGTCAAAGAAAAGTGTCTCACTCTTGCCTGATACTCAGTTCTCAATCTCTGACTATAGCAGCAGCACATGTACAGTACAGGATAGACCAGTCATTCGTTACAGACTGGCAGGAGCGTGAGCATCAAGCCAGCTGGAAAATTACAACTGCGAGTGATTGAAATGGGACATGCAGTACTCACTGGCTCTTGGGTCCCTGGCCATACGAGAATCCGTGACTAGAGACAGAGAGAGGGGGTGGGTGACAGAGAAACAGAAGGAAAGGTAAGAATGGGTCACTAAAGTTGGGAGGCTGATAGAATTTGATGCATGAGCCTAAAATATTTGGGTTGCACATTTTCTGTTCCATTTCCCTGCGGTTAAGGGAACCGGTGATGGTGTGTAGCTCTTTCTGCTCCATCTCACCTTGCCCTACAGCAGCAACTCATACATCTCTGTCTAACTATCTGGGACAGCAACATCAAATCATACCCACAGAAATCATTTTAAAAGGAGGACCGAAACCACTGAGTCACAGGGCCAACACTTGGCTGGTGGCCAGGATGTGGACAAATGCAACGTGAATGCTGAGAAGACAGAAGGAAGAAAAATGGCTGTCTCGAGTGAGGCCAGGCCCCAGCTAATATCATTAGAGGATCCAAACAGCATAAAATGTGCAATCTCAGATGCAGCACAAGCTGAGAGGTCTGGCTTATCAGTTATCATCTTATCAGCACAACTCAAAGCAAGCCCCTGTAATATAAATACAAAGCACACAGAATACCAATTTGGAAAGCATACAACAATAACGCTATTCTGATCTGTATTCACAAAGCTTTATCTTTCTTGATTTTTAAAAATCAAATACTAAAACCAACTAGGGCAATACGTCTTGTGACCCCCCCCACCAGACCCTGGTGTTACATACGTGAGGCAGTGACTTGACTGATCTTGACATCAGGGGCACTTGCCAAGCGGCTTTGCCTAATGCCACTCTCCAGTGCATCCAAGATCCGCTCCTCTGAAACGTCCGGTATCATCTCCAGGTCGCTGTGTGGAATGTTGAACTGAGACCAGTAGTAGGCTTTCACGCCCTCGCTGGTGTAAGCAGACAAATGGAAATGGAATCAAAGAAACAGACTTGAGCATTCAAGAGGTCACAAAAACCTAAACAGCTAAATACCAAAAGCTAAAATAGCTAATATTATTAGTTACTGCTACTAGCCACTGATTCATATATTACTACTGTGGAATACTACAAGCATAGCTCCAGGCGGTATTAACCAATTAGACCACATTGAATCCTGTAATGCTAGCAAAAACAAAAACCTCTGTGCAAAACAATCATTTTCTTCCTTCAAGATTTAGTGCATCTTTTTTTCTTTTTTGGACATCAAACCTAAACAAGCACTGTAGCGGACTGTTCACTACTAAAAAAAAAAAAAAAAATAGAAGAACTCAGGATCACAACAGTACCTGAATGCAGTGACTACAGATTTGGTGTAGTATTTTTCAAGGATTGGATCTCTCTTTAAATAGTTCCCCAGCTGTGGAGAGACAATGTATTCCACTTAATATTCATAAGATCTCTGCATGTGTTCATACTCAACATATAAATAGCATAGTAGTTAGTATAATAGTTAGTGATAAGAGCTGAAACAAAAGCTTAATTTGCCTTCTTTTTATAAATTATATGTGACTGAAAGCAGCACAAAGACAGACCAGAAATATTTTGGTCTTTCTGAAAACTACAGTCATTTTTTTTTTAAAAACGAATCAGAAGGTTTTTGGTTCAATCCCTGGCTGCGCCCAGTCTGTGTGCCAAATAACCTAGGGTGAGATACTTTTCCCAAGTTTCTCTCCGATCCACCCATCGGCGTATGAATGTATGCGATGTTAGACAGAAAGCACTTACTCAGGAAAAAGCATAGAAAAAAAGTGCTTGTATGAATTGGTGTGAATGGCTGAATGAGGCAAGTTGTATAAAGCGCTTTGAGTGCTCAGGTAGAGTAGAAAAGTGCTATATAAGTATAGGTCCATTTACCGTTTTGAATCAGATACTGAAAAAAAACATGCTAGAAAGTTAAGCTGAAAAAATGTCTAGTGGAGGATTTCACATCTATTAGAGCTTAATCATTATTTATTTATCTATTTTAACAGCAGACTGGAGTTTTTTAGAAGCAAGAATGGGGAGAAAAATTTGTTCAACAAAACCAAAAACCAGACTTGATTAAGTAGCGAAAATGACTTGGGTCAGAAAAACGCTGCATTCTCCAAGTCAAAGCTCATTTAAGATGGACTGAAGGGAAGTGGAATTGCACAGACAAATCAAAATTGGGGAATTTTTCTTGAAGTACCTGTACACAACATCATGTAATATTTGCAATACAGTGGTAAATGTGATTGGGTATCTTTAAAAAACAAAAACAAAACATGTTGCTTGCATCAAATTCAAAATGTGTGTAGATTTTCTTAAATATTCTTACTTACAGCATGCAATGCTGTCTTTGTTCTTGTTTTTAGATTAAATATAAGGGTTCAGTGATATGGAAATGAGTGCATTATATATTGTCTAGATTTTACTCGGCATCCTTTCCAACTTTTTTTGGAAGCAGGGGTGCGCATCGCAAAGCTTTCATCCAATTGTCTAGTCATCTAATATTCTTGTCCAGCACTTCCACTCTAATTCTCATCTAACACCCTCACTTATGTAGCTTTCAGTGAGCAAGTGTGCGCTTGATGGGTTTGAGGGAGGGCTTTTTGTTATCAACATTCTCCTAAGTGGTGCTGCAAACATCTCCACTGCCTCCAATAATAGGAGATGCTGTTGAGGGAATTACTCAGGGAATGCACGGAGTTTTATTCCACCCACACAAATGTGCCCTTTAGCGCTTTCTGTGCACTGGGATGGACATATTTAAAAAAGCATTTCCTCAATGGCAAACAACATTCAGTGCTAATCCTTAAGAAGAGCACTCAAAACTCTGCTCTAAATAGTTAACAATAACAATGCACATGACAGAAAGGGAACAAAACAGGGTGTCAGACTTACAACTGTCTCCAATTTTTCTGCCAGAGCCTGGAATTCTGGGCTGTTGGTGTCCTCCAGGTTTTGGTCATAAGGTTGATTAACCAGCGTCATACGCCCGCTAAAAACCGGTACTGATTGACGGAGCTGCTTACTGAGGGCGGCATCTGAATCAGCATCTTTAACTTGGAAGAGAAGCAGATGAGAGTTAAGTGTTTGATCAACAAAATGGGATGAGATGGTTGCTTCTGATGAAAGGGGAAAGTTTTCAACAGGCCTTCAAGCACAAGCTGAGACTGTACAGTGCAATCTTATGCTGTGACGACAGTTTGCTTCTCAGGCCAATTAAAACAGTCAGTTAAATCAAGACTGTGTTTATCAAGACTTCAGAAGCCTTTTTATCAGGCTCCGTATGTGTAAATGACAAGAAAGCTGCGCCATGGTCTCTGTGACATTTTTCTCCTTTGCGTTATTAAAAAGAACGTCAGAGCTGTCAAACAGGCTAACACTAATGGGAAATTACAAAACCCAAACAAGCCACTCTTGCACTCACATTCAAAGAGCTGTGCTTTCACAGCAAGTGTAAATGATCTACTTCTCTGTTTATCATGCTCTAAAAGGTTTGGCAGTAAGCAATGTTAACAACGCAACTATCCATTTACATTCTGTCAAAGACAACTCTGATTTTCGGACAGATCGTCTGCACACAATGTCCAGCAATTGTCTTCATCTTGAATTTATCAAGCATTTCAAAGCACGCATGCCAAGCACCCACCCTGGACAGCATATTCAAAGAAAGCTTTTAATACTCACAGACAAAAAACCAAATGAGGAAAGCTGCGACGGCTGAAAGGATGAGAAGTGCCACAACAACACCAATCACGATGCCAGTCTTGCTCTTTGGTGGTGCCTTCTCTTTTTGGGTTAAAAAGTCGATCCGCTCATGTTTGCTGTGACCCTGATGCAGAAAGAGAACAAAAAACACAGTGAGCAAACAGAAAGGAAGCCACATTGTCAGTGCAGACAACATTTACACCGCGAGCTACAGAGAAATATTTAGTTTTTCCTAAACCTTCCTAAATAGTGACCAAAATTCACCGGTAAGAAGTGGGTCTTTAAAACAGACTGTAGAGAAGATGGGCATAGCCTCTGGGTCTGAAAAATGAAGCCAATGTATCCTAATGGCCAGCTAGTTCTCTCTGGTCAGCAGTATAGAAATCTATTAGAGAATTAGTGTACTGCTCATTTGATTGATACTTTAATAAAGGTTTTCCTAATTAGCTTATGGTCTTTATTGTTAGTTCGTTTCATAAAAACTACTTGTTGACATTATAAATAATGGTGCCATTTAGAGGATGATGTCATTTAGGGTGTGGCACTGTGTGTAGTGCCTATAGTGTTTAATGGTAGATTTTTGTCTGCACAAGTCAAATCTCTGTATGTAATGTACAGACTACCATGATCAATACATGTTTTTGACTTTTGCGTGGAGTGGTATTGTGGTGGGGCATGGCCTGCAGTGCCGTGCAGGGAAGGCGGACGCACCTGCACGGAACTGGGTCCTGCAGTATTGTTGTTGTCGTCCGTGTGTGCGGCTGGCAGCGAGAGAGAGCTGCAGCCAACTGTGTGTATACAGCAAATAAACGATGCTGCAAAGCATGAAGGTGCACCCAGGTCTGCTGTGGGTTTGTTATGGGTACAAATTATTTTTGCCTCTCGCTATTATCTTCTCCATCTATGGTTCAAACCTACCATTTCTATGAAATTTTGAAATGTAGATTCAAAGTGATTTTTATACTTTTAATTACAGAAACAACTTTGCAAACTCATTATTCCCACAACAGAAGTGAAAAGCACATCTGTGAGTTCTTCAAGCTTTACTTTTTAAACTTCACATGTTTCATTGGCTGTCATGAAGAAATGAGCTCCCTGTATACAAGGTAGAAAAAACTGTTTTATTCCAAGTAATATGTTGCTGCAATGCAGCAGTTACGTGTGTTGTGAAACACTTTGGACTACTTTCCAGGAGTGACAAATTCAGACAGGTGACTTGTTTTTACACAACACTGACAAAACCAGTTTAGTAACTGTGCCTTTTTTATTCACGCAGCAGCACACACGCTTACATTCAGAAATTCAGCATGATAACCAAGATAAAGAAATCATAATATGGACATGTGCTTCAGGGTGTGTGTGTGCGCCGATACTGTATGAAAGTCTGTTACCAATCTCGCTCAAGTGGGTGGACAGAGAGAAAGGTTTTAGGCCTGTTAGTAATCAACACACAATGAATTCAGTGCCAGTAGCCCCTGAGTGAAGAAGCCAGAGTGCCATTAGGGATGGAGAATCACTTTGGTATTAAATCAATTTGTCAGATGTGCTGCCCCTTAAGATGGGGGCTCAATTACATGAGTCTAGATGATAACTCATGGCAATTAAGGCCTATTCTTGCCCAGCTAGGGCTTCCACACATGCTTTCTAATTGGAATCTGGAACAGCAATCATGGGCTAAAATGAGGGGAATCATTAGATATGGGGTCAGCAAGTGCTCCAGGGTCTCTCCTTATTAGTCACCCTGATCATAGCCCAATAAAACTATTACATACTTTTCACCATATTCTATTCTTCGCTAGAAGAAGGAAATACTCTCTCATTCTGAATATGCAGCATTTTTTTTAAATACCAACTCAGTGAGCTATGCCACCCTAAATGACTGTAGGCCATCAGTCAACACTGAACTATGAAGATGTTGGCAGAAACTAATGTAGCCTAGTTGATGTGCAGGTTTACAGCGTATACCTGCTAAGAAAGCTCTGGCATTTAAATATGCCTGCTTAAAAATGCACAAGCATACTTAACAACACAGCCTTGCAATAGAACTTCAACCTTCAAAGACACAAGCACTGAAGCTTCTGTGTGAGCATACCACACAAGAGTGAGAGCGCAACCGTTACAGGGCTCGTTATTGTTGGCATCTGGTGGTAACCAACTACGGCAACACCTCAAGGCTGTGGATATAAACAGAAAAGAAAAAAAAAACAAAAACAAAATAGGACAGACACAAGTGTAGAAGTATTGAAGGAAGTTACCTGTTTCCACAGCAACAGGAGATGACTCATAGTAACGAAATGGATCTTTAGCTAGCTAGCTTAGCTCAATGGTTCTCAAATGTTGCCATCTGGAACATGTAGCAGGGCTTTAGAGACCCGTACTTCCAGTTTTACAAACGGTTTTTAATCCAGCAGCCATAACTAAAGTCAATTCTCAGTTTTCCAGCATCATTCCAGCTGCTCCAAGGCACAGTAAGAGCCCCTCTACAAAGTTTTATTTTTCATTTTTAAGGCATTTAAGTGGGTTTTTGTGGCATGTATGGTTTTAAAGTACTTTAAACTCTTGCACGATTTTAACCTCTCAAGCACATTGAAATCTTTATACATTGGCTTTTTTATATCATTACATAGAAGTTTTTATTTATTGGACAAACTCCATTACACTACTGGCTTCAAACTTAAAAAGCTGTTAATGGTTAACAAGAAAACAACTTTCTTTTATTAAAAAGAGACAACAAATGTCATTGTATGTGCTATATGCAATGGCAATAAAGGTAGAGAAGGAAGAGAAGAGAGAGATTTAGGGGGAGATTTGAGTGGTATGTACCAATTGCCCCATCTTTACAACCAAAGAAGGAGGAGCACAAAACACACACACACACACACACACACACACACAAAAACAACACTACAGTATGAATAAGAAGAAGAGGAGGGGTTATCAGACAGATGCATCATCTTGTCGCAGTTCAAAAGAAGCACTTGCCAAACAATTGAAGAAGCAAACACCTTTTAGCAAAGCGCAGTCTTTTTTTTTTCCTTTAGCCCCAAATTAACTTTAAAGCAGTGCAGTCATCTAATGAAGATCTAAACCATTGCCCCCAGTGTTTCAAGTTTCATGACTTTGGAGCTGCATATGGTGTGTTGCTCAAGGACAGGTTGTCTACACCTACACCAAACTCCATTACACCACTGGCTTCAAACTTAAAAAGTTGTTAATGGTTAACAAGAAATCAATCTGGTTCACCACATGGGTGCAGTAGTCACTGAGCGCGTCTTTGTCGTCTAACCAGTCTTACAAGCAGGAAAGTTCAACCATGAGGTGTGGCCTCAAAGCTTACTTGTGAGCTTTTACTGTGTTTTTTTTAGTATATTCAAAAGCAGTTTCTTATACTTTGAGATACTACCATTTCACTTGATTGTTTTTTTAAAGGACTCTATACATCTTCATTTTTGACATAATCGTTTATCTAATGACTATAATAATAAATTGCTAAGAAAGACAAAGACAAATGTTACGCAATTTGCGGTAGTCAACCACCACTAGTGAAGAAGGAACACAGAACTGACACAGTTGACATTTAAGCCACAGCCAAAGGGAACTGCTAAGTGCTTACAGATGGTGTCGTTTAGATGATGACATGCAAAGCCATATATATATACATACATATACATATAAATAAAAATAAAACTTGTGGTACCATAACAAATCTAAACGTCTGACATTAAAAACATTTTTTAAAGTACTACGTGTTTCCAGATACACACTTATACACACCCACTGATCCTTTAAGACTCTTAGACGGGTGTGAACAAAATTTGAGCAACATGCAAGCTGCCATGTTTCTACACCAGTGTTTGCTCACATAGGTGCCACCTGGTATTCTGTGCAATCCTATCAGATATTTAAAAGAAAAAAAACAAGGACAGCGACGCCTTTGTTCTGTTCTTTTAACTCAAGTGTAGCCCTGTGCATTTCTTAGACGTGGACTTTCTGAAGTTTTTTGGGGGCTGCAGAGTCACAGCTCCACAATGATACAAAGCTCACAAGAGGCCAAGTATTGTACTGCCATACCATTGTTAGACTACTGAGGGACAATTTATATATCAAAATCAATAGACTAAAATCCAGAAATTTTTCTTCTTTATTTTTCCCTTGCGCAGCCCTAGAGGCTACATTACACACACAATGCAGATCCATTGCGTTATGATAGCAGCAGCTAATACAGCCTCTAGCTAATCGCCTCGGGCAGAGACGAGGACAGGCTGGCCACTTGTTTTTAACTCCAGACACCCAGACTTTTCTCTGTAAAACTAGTGTGCAGTCTCACTAGATGGTGACCTAAGTGACATCAATTAATGCAGATTTTTTACCGAGCTCCCTCTGGAGCCACAGCAGGCTTTATGCAGCTTGTTAAACATATGCAGTAGTTAACCTTAAAAAATCCATAAACACGCTTCTGTCTAAAAATGATGGCTTTACCTTATATGCCTTTGGTACGGCAACCACTAGAGCCAATCAGCACAATACAGACTGCAGCGATGTCATTAAGTTTTAGTGAGCAGACGCCTACACACATTTCTCACCTGACAATAGCTCCAAGCATACAGTGGGAAAAATGTTGAACCAGGCAGAAGGTTGGGAACAGATAATTCAACAAATCATCCCTTACTGCATCTTACCCAGTGCTGAAGGAAGAACAATACATCAGGTCGTGCCCACTGGCACATTCTGTACCCAAAGATGCAGACGCTGGCTAAAGCTGAATTATGCAATAAAGTCTGTCAGGCTGAACATTACTGACCGCATTTAAGACAGTGTAAGATTTAAGCCGTCTCCAGTTTTGTCAGCGTTAACAGGGATGTACCACTCGGTGAAGTCAACATAAGATTTGACATCATCACCGCGTTCCCGTCACGTTTGTTGCTAAGTTTTAACATGGCGGATTTGAAATGTAGGCCGAAACAGAGAGGAAAAGGCAGCACGGCCTTGCTTGAAGAATTATTTACCAACTCTGCTGAGTCACCACACAAACAGCAGGCAGAGTGCATTAATCACAGTATTCCCATTTGATCCAGTATCTAAGATCGACTTCATTGTGAGTAATCAAATCTTTAAAAAAAAGAAAAAAGAACTTGGGGAAACTATGCAACAAGTTTCGTTCAAGCAACAGTCTGTCATAGCTTTAAGATTAAAAAGGTAAGGTGTGGCAGTCAGCTCTGTGGCTCTGCATTTAAAAGATTTCTTCTTGGGTTTAATGCACCCATCCATCTATCTATCCCCAACTCTGTCCTTGAGCATGTATACATGTCAGAGAGGTTCTGAGTTACTTGAGTATGTTTTTACACCACATCGGAAAAGGAAATAGGTCAGGCAGTGAGGTGGTGGTAAATATAGTAACGATAAGAGGCCACATGTGACAACGTAGTAATTCTGCAGTTGCAAATGAACTACAAGCACACATTTACAATAACTGATTTTGATTTATCACATTTCAATATGCACACTTTTAAATTTAGAAACATTAAAAGCTTTTGTAGATTTCAAATTTTGCCACAACTTTAAGAAACCCTAAAGGACTGGATGCATTTTTTACCATCTTTATGATCAAGGCTGGACAACTACTGAACGTGTTCATACAGATGTGCGCAGGTTTACTATCTACAACAACTTCTTGTGCTATATAGCATTTGATTTTGAGTCTTGTAGATATGCGTAACATTTCAGAATTCATATAAAAGGTAGTATTTTTCTGTGTCTTAGTAGAAGTCAGAGATTGAGTCACAAAACACTCTTCCACTTACTTGGGTCAAATGCTATGTATTGAGAGCATCCTCAACCTACACGATGGTACTGGAGATATTTCAACACATTATTAGTTAGCTCTTTCTTAATGTCTTTCAATATATAGTTCCTGTTATTTATTCACACTACACCACACAGTGAACTTGCTTGGAAGTTTGAACGTTTCTCACTAAGCTGAGAAGTTGAAGTGCTAGTAGTTTTAAGCAGCACTGACCAAAGCCTTGAAACCATTAATGAATCCCTTTGCTAAGAGAAATTCACCTTTGGCTGTCTGTCACTTTTCTTTCCACCCACATGATGCACTGCTAATGCACAGAGTCTTAAACAAGACTGAATTACCGTATGAAATAAGTAGAATGGTATGGACATTTAAATAATGTATGCATGTTCCTGGAAAATTTGACCTGTAGGTTGGGCAAAGAACGCTCTCGGCAGTTTTCTCATCCTATTAGCACTGAACATGCAAGCCTGAGTAAATATTGTTCAGTAAAAAGCTTTTAATGCCAACAATAATAACTTTATTGTCAAAACTGAAGTCCTGCTCATCCACCAGCCTCCATTCTCCAAAAGCCACACCACACCTTTTTGCTGGGAAATCACTGGAAATGTGACGCTGCTCTGGATATTAGAATAGTTTCTTAGAAATGTGTGTGCTTCTAAGAGAAAATCTCAGGGCCTCTCTGCCAGCACAGGCTACCCAGGTTTCTGGATTGGGGGCAATCTACAGTTTAGATTTTTTTAATTCAAAGATGTAAATGACATTCAGTCAAACTTCTAGTAACAGACTGTCTGAGACCATCTCAGTTTCACTTCCTCTTACTGCAGGAACAGAAAACAACTCTTCTCAGGTGGTAACCGGAAATAGCTCACAGGCTTAATAATTAATCATTAATAGTTGATCTGATATTACACTAAACCTGCCTAAAAGATGCAACTTTGATTTGTAAAAAGCTGAAAAGCTGTTTGTTTGCCTTAATAACATGTCAAACACTTCAAACTTTTGGACACTTTGTCCAAAATAAAAAACGGAGAAGGACCCATTTTTCTACTCAAGAAGTCTCAGTTTATCCATTCATTATGATGAGGGCACATCACGTCGCAAGGTGGGCGAAGCCTAGAAACAAGAGTCATTTAAGACTAGATTTAGCAGAATCGCTGTCAGGTGCTAAATATACGAGGATCAAGGGTTACATTTTGCAGAGATGTATTAGTGCCTCTTCTTGTCGTGGACACGGCCCACAAAGAGCCTGTCAGCAGCAGATCTAACTTCAGAAGATCTGTGCGACTGTGAGCGTGTCCAAACAGGAAACGCCGAGGTAATGCTGATACCCAAGACTTAATAAATAAATAAATAAATAAATAAATAAATAAATAAATAAAGACTCGCATATCAAGTTGTACAAAACTTACATCTTTGTCATATCTGGCGGAATGCATCTTCAAAGAAGGATCCAAGAGAAGTCCCACGGGATCGAGACAACCCTTTTTGTTTTCTGTAGCTTGTTAGTTTGTTCTCCTTCACAAAAATTCAGCAGAGGTTCGGACCTTGAAGCTGTAGTGTTCAGTAAAAAGTGAATAAGTAAATCTTGTAGCTTCTTGACGACGAATCAAAGCTTCAGCACTCACTTCCTGAGTCGTCGAGGGCTGGGAATGCTGAAACACCTGAAACCGACTTTTTTTCCTCACACGCCTATAACACAAGCCACGCCCCCAAACACCTGTAGGTCCTGTCCCCACCCAAAAAAGAAAGCCCACCTGAGGTAGAGCAATTTAACTTATAACTGCCCCTATATGCTGTCCGGGAGTACAAACTAACATTTTGTTAAACCAGCTGCTTTTCTGTTTGGGGACTTACTGTAAGAGGAAGCTTTTATTTCTTTATTTTCAAGACATGTGTTCCCCCTGCTGACCATTTAGGGAGGTTGCTGCCAAGTATTAAAAAAATCTAAAGATTTTTCATAAAAAGCTTGTACCATTATGCATTCATGTGGACTGTTTACAGAGTATAAACTCTGTTGCATTATTTCAAAATATAGTATGTTAGTTTTTGTACTACACTCAGCATACAGGCTTTCATTTAGAATGAATGAACTGAGGTTTTTATTTTTGTGATGTTTTATCATTTTGACAGCAATACTTTGATGTTTAATAACTCTATTTGTTTACTGATTAAATTATTTTAGTACTTAGCCACTCCTGTTGCAACAAAAACAGCAGCAGCAGCAGCAACAACAACAACAACAACAACAACAACAATAATAATAATAATAATAATAATAATAATAATAATAATAATAATAATAATAGCAAGTACAAAAATTCAAGACCTTTACTACGACCTTTGCAGTAACAACATGGACATGAATGGCACTGACTGAATAGGTCTGGCAATCCTCCAAAGATCCTTTAGTGTTGTCAGGAATGCTTTGCTTACATAAATGATCAGTGAGGTTCAGGTCAGGTAAATGATTAGGAAAGACCACGGGAGCCAGCACTGCTTACTCTTCTTTGGTCTTAAGGTAGCTTGAGCTCACTATCCTGCACGAGGCATTTCTCTGAATGGAGGAGAGCGTGTAAACCCCTACCAGATTTTATAATAATAAAATCCCACCACCACCTTTTGGTGTGCCACATCATTATTTGGCAAATAAATTTGGCATTATTTGACAAATTAATTTGTCTCAGACAATTTATTGTAATCCAGCCATCTTAAAAAACCCCAAAACAACTTTTTTTCTCACTGGCCTGCTAATAATATTGTGTTGTTAATTGCTGGTACATACACGTGGTTTTTAGATTTGTACTTCCTTCCTGAGGAAGAAAATACAAATACGTATTAGGTGATGATCTTTTGATAAGACCTTTGCTGCTTTAACTCTTGAGCGTGAGGTTGCTTCTTTGTTTCTCAGTGGACTGATCTTCTGATGGTGCTCTCACTCTTGGTCAACCTTTGGATACTACTGTTTGCTTTTCACAAACCAGGGTGTTTAGACCTTTAAGGGTATTGCAGCAAGAAAGTCCTGGGTTTGAATCCACCAGCTGGGGCCTTTCTGTGTGGGCTTTGTATGTGCCTGCCTGGATTTTCTTAAGGTACTCCAGTTTTCTCTTAAGACATACACATTAGATTAAGTGGTGATTGTAATGTGCCCCTAGATGTGAATGTGAGTGTCAGTGGTTGCCTGGATGGATGGTGGGAGGGATGGATGCTTCCTGTCATGGTGTGATGGCGAGAAAGACCTTCTTTACTCAGGCTAACAATATGACTTCTGAAACTGACATTTCCCACTGTCACAGTGCTGCTTAGCAACAATGTGTTGCTGAGGCAGACTTATAGCAGTGGAACAATAGCTGCAAATGTATTATTAAGAGTGCTCATATCCACTTAAATGTCCTCCAAAAGTATGTTTCCATTGAAGGAATGTGATTTAAAGAAAAGTGACAGTTAGCTCAAGATCAGTGAATGTATATTTGCTTGTAAATTACTGGTAACATATGAATGCAATAACTAATAAATACATTTTTAAAAATCATTGTAAATAAATTTGCATGCAGTTGAATCAGTTAACCAGGCGCCTTAAGAGTTATTCAGTGAATCACCTGCAAGGTTACTCTCTACATGACAAGTCAGCTTGCTTTGTTTTCAACTGAAACAGCAGTAGGACCACAGGTTAAGACATGAACTACGTGAATTCCCCCCCAACACTCTCACTCACACTCACACTCACACTCACACATACTTTAAATGTGACACAGAAAGTGCATTTTCAGCTCATCCCCACCAGATGTCTCTCTGCACTAAGCCACAGCGAGGACGCCAGGACTAGCCTGTGTGATAAATACCCGCAGAAACAGGGCTTGGTTCTGTCAGACTTCATCCACATAAAAGCCCAGGCTGCCATTGGAGAACCCGACGGAAAGACGAGCGAACAGGAGGAAGACGCAGGAGATATATAGGAAAGGCAGTGTCCATCACTTCAGCCGATGTAACCAGACAGCTTATGCTGGACTCAGTTATTATATAGCAGCAACTTCGTCATAAAAAAGAGGCAGAGGAAGGCGAGAAAATGGGACATACTGCAATACCTATATTGATGGCTGTATTGTCATTATGCGTGCGGAAAAACGTCGAGGTAAGAGCAAAACAGTCGGAGTCTTTTATCTCTGCCAGCTGAATTTTTGTTTGTTTGTTTTGTTCACTGAATGGCGAAGAGGACAAAATGTATTTTTAATATTATTATCATTCGCTCTCTCATTCAGCTGCTGTTCTCTCCGGGATTGCTCATAATCATCTGGGGCAGGTTTAATTTGTAAATGCACCGTCCTGTGTCAACAAGAGTAATGACACGCATCGCCCACGAAAATGCAGTGATAGTGAAAACGTTTGACATGCAGATACTGATATATGATGTAAATGAAAGCCCACACTGAGGAGAGTGTCCGTGAACATGGTTTACAGTATATTTGGCTCGCTGCGTCAAGCCTGGGCCTGCACTGATATGATGAATGTTACAGGCCCTTTTCTTCTTTTTCTTCTTCTTCTTCTTCTTCTTCTTCTTCTTCTTCTTCTTCTTCTTCCTTTTTTTTTTTTTTTTTTTTTTTTTTTTGCTTCTGTGGAAGGATGGAGATTAAATCCCATCTCATTTCACCCCATCTGGCGCTGTCAGAGAAGCAAATCAGCTCGCATCCGTCCTTTAGAGAAGTGGTGCAGCTCTTGAGCAGGATGGAGCCATCATGCATATTCAATTGGTGTTCTGTTGTACATTTGGTCTTCATGGAAGAATACTGAATTGATTAAAAACTCCCTGCTGAAGAGTCAGGAATTAGATTTGCTGTCAGATTTGCACTGAGGCGTCTTTGGGAGTGTGATACTGAGAAATCCATCTTAATGACATATATGGGGTCATTCTATTGGCATATGTACCTGCCCATAGTTAGGGGGTGAACACTGAAAGTCTCTTGTACAGAATGAAAGATCAATGGGCCACCAGGTACTCCAACCCCCTCTCCGGCTGATCGTGACTTACAGCCGACCCTCAGCTTAATGGACTTGACCTTTATTTCTCAATAACTCCTCAGCCACCCATCACGAGGCATGAATTCAAGTTGGAGGATGTGCTCTAGGTTATTGTTGGAGGTGTGTGAGTATGGGAGGGATATGAGGAGGAAGAGGGGGGAGGAGAAAGGGGGATGGATGAGTCATGACATCCCAGCTCGAGCTGTGGTTTAGGTGAAACACTCCTCTTCTAATAAAGAGTGATTGCATTCACCTCTAACATCTGAGGTGATACATGGAGGACCCTGAATGCAGGTTGAGACAGATCTTGAGGTAGTTTGTGAAATGTTTATTCATTAATCATCATCCTCAGTGAATCAGTAGCAGTCATAAAGCCTCTCCTTTCATTCTGAAATGATTTCACTTCTGTAAGAGCCTTAGTGGGATTACTGCTATACCGAGGAACAGGCTTTAGCTTCATACAAGGAGACCTGCTCGTGAAGGTTTACAGGGAAGATTACACATTGAGAGGGTTGACTGGCTGGATTACACTGTGGTATTAGTCCTAATAAAACTGTCAGCCTCCCTTAATTCACTTAACATGAATACAGTTCAAACATGAATAGTGCAAAATTGTTTTGATCTCTCTGTTATTGCATGCCATTTAAACAGAGCATGTTAACTTGAAAATGGAAATTTCAGACTCTACTGTGTATTCATATGGCCTTTAACTGGAACTCAAACACATATTCAGCATTATCCTGTGTAGCGAACCCCCCCGAATGAAGGATGACACTTTACTGATGACGTTTTGAAGGTTTAATGGCAGTAAACCATCAATCTCACCGTAAGAGCTGGGGATGTATACACAGAAACAGCGTGTAAGCAAAATAATCCACACTCTTACAATCGTAAACCTTATAACATGAAGTTCGTTTCAACGTAACATTTAACAAATGTAGCGACTGTCACAAAAACATCTAAACGTCTCCTTATTTACATCATAACCATACCTTGTGCCTCTATCAAGGGGGCTGCTAATGACAAAAGAAATCACCATAGGCTCCGTTAAGCCATCACTTTTCTAAACTCCCGCGACTGCTGCTGAAAACTGTGCCAAAAACTGTTTTACAGGAAATCGTCCCATCAAAATAAAAGCTTCTACACACGGACAGGAAGTTGGTAGTAGAAAACAGGAATGAGTGCCAAAATAAGGTGCAAAGAAAGGCATTCAGGGTTATTTACACTCCCACCAAAATTACGAATAATTGGTTTACATAAGAACCAAAATGAATAATTTTCCCAAACAAAATAACCCATGTAGGAGTTACCTTAGGAACTTTCTAACAACAATACAAGTTTTTGTACTGGACGCTCAACAACTGATAGTTTAGTAGAGCGTTGACCTTTATTATTGAGTCTCTTTTCTCCAAGTGAGATCTTTACCCTTCGCACAAGTCCATCTTTTCCACTGACAGTCTCTACAACTCTTGCAAGTCTCCATTCCCCTCTGGGTGCCAGTTCATCCATTTCCAACACAACATCACCTACTTTTAGATTCCTCTTTGGTGAGTGCCACTTTTGCCTTGAAATGATGTTGTGAATGTATTCTCGTCTCCAGCGGCTCCAGAACTGCTCTGCAAGGAACTGCACGCGGCGCCACCTCTTCTTGCTGTACAGGTCCTCATTTGAAAAGGCACCAGGTGGGGGCAACGGTGCATTGGATTTCATGTGCAGCAGATGATTGGGCGTGAGCGGTTCCAGGCTGTTGGGGCTATTCAAGTTATCTATAGTCAAGGGTCTGCTATTGACTATAGCCATGGCTTCGTAGAATAACGTCCGTAATGAAGCATCATTGAGTCTGTCGTGAGCCAGTGACAGAGTGGTATTCAGCACACTTCTGACAGTCTTTATCTGACGTTCCCACACTCCCCCTGCATGACTAGCATGGGGTGCGTTCATCACAAAGTCACATTGTTTTTCAGTCAAGTATGTAGTTAGTCTCTGAGTGTCTAGCTCATTTAAAGCTGCTTTAAACTCATTCTGAGCACCAACAAAGTTCGTTCCCTGGTCACATTGGATGTGTCGAACTGCACCTCTGATTGAAATGAAACATCTTAATGCATTAATAAATGCATCAGTAGACAAGTCCTCTAAGAACTCGATGTGAATGGCACGAGAACAAAAGCAAGTAAATAAGAGTCTATACCGTTTGTGTTGTTTTCTTCCCTCTGTTGTCACAAATGGACCAAAACAGTCCATGCCGCAGTGTGTGAAGGGAGGAGAGGGCTCTAAGCGATGTGGAGGTAGGTCACTCATCCTCTGACCCTCTGGAGCTTTGCGGAGTCTGCGGCAGATCACACATTGTCGGATGAATGAGGCAACTGTTTTACTCATTCCAGGAATCCAGTAGCCACTGGATCTGATTTCATTTATGGTGAATCCCTTTCCTTGGTGTTTTACTTTGTTATGAAAGTGAGATATTATGAGTTTGGCTGCACAATGTTCTTTTGGGATCACGATCGGGTGTTTGAAGGTGTCACTCGTTGCATGCTGGAGTCTCCCTCCCACCTTGAGGAGACCATCTGTATCCATGAAAATGTCCAGTTTAAACAGTTTGTTATGATGTGGGAGCTGTTCTCCTTTCTTCAGCTGTTTTATTTCCTGTTCATACGCTTGACTTTGTACATGTCGAATGATCACAAGTTCAGCATTTTTCTGCTCACTCACTGTAGCTGATGCATTTGACTTGATGTGTCTAGCCCTTCTTATGAGACGTGCTACAGCCTTAATTGCTTTGGACCAGGAGGGGAACTTACTTAGACATTCAGCAAGACTTACAGTGTCTGTGACTTTAGTTAACATTGTCTGTACTTTTCTGACTTCTGGATCTCCTCCCAGCTCGACAGGTTGTGCTGTGGGCAGTTCATTTTTGTAGTTCTCATTCTTGTTCAACCTTCTCCTTAAGTGTTCCAGTCTGATCTCTGCAAGCCTTCTGTTGTCTGGTAAGTTTGGCCTTTGCTTGAATGGAAGAGGCATCTCACAGTATCCTTGTTCATTTTTCTTTATCCCTTCCTTAAGTTTATCCAGAAAAACGACATCCTCTTGTGAGACCGTTTTGTCACATGCCTTTGTGTCCTTGAAATCTGATTCAAGAACATTGATCATGTCCATTGGTGTTACAGCAGGCATTTCCTTTACCATGACCCTATGGCACAGACTTGTTTCAGTTTCATTTGACTCTGATGAGCCACCAACAATGCTCCACCCTAGGTCTGTCTGTATGGCAAATGGCTCATTGTCTTTTCCGAGTAGAACCTGTTTTGGAGCTAGAGTTCTGGGACAGTTAAATCCAATGAGTAGTCCAACATCACAACTCAGGAGAGGGGGTGTCTGATCAGCGATCTCTGACAGATGGGGCCATTGCCTTGCAGTTTCATTTGTGGGTATGTTGTCATAGTTAAATGGGATGTAGTCCTTTGTGTAGGAGGGTGGAAGGTCGATGTGAACATCTGAATTATAACCTCTCACACGTAACCCTGCTACTCTCTGGCTTTTGACTGTCATTTGAACTCCCAGCATCGTGGTTAGTTTTAGCTTAACTGGATGGGATGCTGCTTGTAACTGGTTAGTTACCTCCTCACTGACAAATGTGTTGTCACTTTGTGTGTCTAATAAAGCGTACACAAGCTGCTCTTTAGATGGACTCTGAGTAGTGGAAACCCACACAGGAACAATCATGGAGGTACTACCTGATTGACCCACCTTAGTAACATTCAGAGCTGTGGCTGCCATGGTGTCATTTTCTGTGGTTGAAGCGACGTTTGTAGAGCTCTGAGGCCTTTCATTTGCCATGTGACTCTCATTGTGCAAACAGGTGGGGTGTCGTCCTTTGCAAGTGTCACATTTGTGGCGATGACAACAGTCTCTGGCATTGTGGCCCACCTTTAAGCACCCGTAGCACAGTTTATTTTCCTTCACAAATGTCCGTTTGTGGTCTAGTGACTTCTCTGAGAAGCTTGGGCACTTTGACAACTGATGACTTTCATCTTTGCAGAACATGCAGGCCACCTTTAACCTTGTGTCATTTGACTTAGTTTTTTCTCCTTGTACTGTGGCTTGTGTAGTGAAGACTTGAGTCACAGATCTGTTTGGTTTGGTCTCCCTTACGTATCTTTTCTCCAAGGATGAGCTGCTTGAGTAGAGTGCATATGAAGAAGTCACAGGATTACATGCAATTTCTGCCTCGAGTGCTACAAACTCTGCAAAATCCTTGAAAGAGGGAAAATCTTTGCCTTTCATGAGAGCAACTGTGACTTGACGGTTCCAACGCGTTGCAAGCCATTCTGGAATCTTTTGCAATACCTTTTGGTTTTCCTCACAGTCACTTAGTATCTCTAAGCCCTTTACATGTGGTGTTGCTTGCAGACAAGTTGTGAGAAAATCAGAAAAGGCTCGTAGACCTTCTGCATCTTTTGAGTGGATTTTAGGCCACTTTGACAGTTTGTCTCTGAATGCCTTTTGAACAACAAATGGCTGACCATAGCGTTGGTCAAGTCTTTTCCATGCATCTTTGTATGCCTCTTCATCACTGCGGTAGAACGTGCCCTCAAGACACTTAAGAGCAGGACCAGTGATATACCTTTTTAACAAATGCAGTTTTTCAGCTGGAGATATACCTTTGTGGCCCACCAGTGAGATGAAGGAAGCCTTTCATTCGATGTAGGTGATGGGATCTCCGCTGAACACAATGGGCACAGGCACTGGAATTCTGCTTACTGCTATGCTGTCTTGAATAGCTTTAGCCAGCTGCAATACGTCTGTGGGAGGCGATGGAGTGACAATTTGTGAGTGCAGTTGTTGTAGAGGATTATTGACAGGGATGGATGCATATTGTTCCACATGTGGGTGATATGAACCTGTAGAGAGCTCTGAGGCTGGTTGTGCAAAGCTTTGGTTGATAACAGACATCCCATTGCTCTGTAACATTAGCTGACTGTCCATATCAACTTTTAACTCCTTGTCATAAATCTCTAATTTTGCACGTGCTGCTTGCCTTTCCTTTTCTGCTTGTAAACGTTCTAGTTCAGACCTTTGTGCATCCAATTCCCTCCTGTGTTTCTCTTCCATTTCTCTTATTTTTTGTTTTTGTTTTATTTCCTCTTGTGTGATTTTATACTGAGCTTCTTTTGCAGCTAATTCTGCAACAGCATCGATTCTTTTAGCTGCAATGCTTGCTTCAGATTGGTAACTTGACTGTGATGCAGTACCAAATATGGACTTAGCATGTTCATAAGCTAAGAGCTGATGGAGGCGCTGCCTTTCTCTATCTGCATCATACTCATCTATAGCTGCTAAACGCTCAGATATGATTTTCATAATGTCCTTTGTCACTGATTCACAAGAGTCCATTTTGCGCCTTATGACATGGGATGGTTCATTACGCTCTCTATATTCACTGTATGCTTTTGTCATATCATTTACTGTCCTTTCAATATCATCAGCCATTTCTGCTAACCGTGAATCTGATAAATCACTTTTCAGGTCTTCTCTGTATACTCTGACCTGGCCTTTCCAATGTTCATAAATGGTTAGCAGTTTCTTCTCTCTTTTATTCTGTTCATCTCTTTGATATAAGAGCATTTTCTCCGTGGGCACACTGGGCCGTTCTGATCGCCTTGGGAACGTTTCATTAGCTGTTTCATCAGCTTCGCATGTCAATTCCTTTCGTTGTTCCTTTTCGTTTAACTGACCTCCTTCTATATTTTCCATTTTGAGAGCAATTGCTTGTTACCGGACCGCTGCTGTAGCTTGCTGCTCCGTGCCGTGCCGTGCCGTTCCGATCGCAGGAAGCTCTCTCTCTCTCTCGCTGCTCTCGGAGGTAAGCTCTTACTGTAGCGAACCCCCCCCCCCCCCGAATGAAGGGTGACACTTTACTGATGACGTTTTGAAGGTTTAATGGCATCAATCAACCATCAATATCACCGTAAGAGCTGGGGATGTATACACAGAAACAGCGTGTAAGCAAAATAATCCACACTCTTACAACCTTATAACATGAAGTTCGTTTCAACGTAACATTTAACAAATGTAGCGACTGTCACAAAAACATCTAAACGTCTCCTTATTTACATCATAACCATAGCTTGTGCCTCTATCAAGGGGGCTGCTAATGACAAAAGAAATCACCATAGGCTCCGTTAAGCCATCACTTTTCTAAACTCCCGCGACTGCTGCTGAAAACTGCGCCAAAAACTGTTTTACAGGAAATCGTCCCATCAAAATAAAAGCTTCTACACACGGACAGGAAGTTGGTAGTAGAAAACAGGAATGAGTGCCAAAATAAGGTGCAAAGAAAGGCATTCAGGGTTATTTACATCCTGTGTTCTTGCTGTGAGTGCACAGACATTTTTATGCCAGACAGTCACATGTATCGTATGTCCAATGAGAGCTTCCCTGCTCTCTCAGCTTTAATAGCACTCACCTGTAGAAGCACTGAAAACATTAGCAAATTGACATACAAAGCAGTTTTCCCCATGACGCAAAAGGTCAGAGAAACAACCCCTTTGTTGCACCCTGTGAACTTGTGCAATGCTGTCTGACCTTAATGAAATGCAGAAGATTTTTTGGTTTGTTACGAGCATTTCCCATTTTAATAAGACTGGGAAATATAGATAACTTACATTACTTTTGCTCAAATGTCATTAGAACTGTAGTGATTTCTGCTTGGCACCTATATTGAATTTGAGTGAGATTTTGCACAAATATGTAGATCTTTTATTAATTTCTCACCTCATTTTCCAGTTATTTTATTATACTTTTTCTAACATTCCTTTTATTTTCCATTATTTTAAATGGATGTTTTCTTAATGGACTATTTATTTGGCCTTCAAAATATATCAGGAAGAAAGACGCGGGTTGTGATTTCATGTTCAGACTGCTTATCCTGTCCAAACCAGTACTTCAACACCTGAAGGTATTCTACATGAATACAAGTGTGAGAGAACCAAAAAACATACCTATATGAAAAGCTGGAACTGATACATCTTCGGATTACACAATATTTTTTCTTTGGATTTGACGATAACTAGGATAGGGGTGGGATACGCTCCAGCCCACCTACGGCCCTTAATTGGATAGGTGGAAGAGGATGGATGGGTGATTTTTATTCCTGAGAATAGAAACATTTCATGGCTAAAATTTCCCATTGAGAATAATTCTTGGTTACTGCATTAATTTCCATAATCTAATCCTGTCAATTAAAAAACAAGAAGATTTTGTTTGATGATTTGCAGCATTACCCATAATGCTTTAAGAGGACCAGAGATGTTAATGAAACAACTGCCCTGTAGAAATGGCTGCACAAAACCTGCACAGTGGACAAATTTCTATCCATTTGCAGTTTGTTGTTACACAAAGCGCTCATACAGTGATTGTGCTCTTCTGTAGCCATATTTCTTTTCTAAAGACCACTGTAGGATCTACAGGTATGCTCAGTTTTAGATAAATAACTGCAGTGCAAACCTCTGCCTGAGCTCTCCAGTACAGAGAGTCTCGAGGACAGACCCAGAAACAAATGTGCTGTTTGGAAAGATTGTGTAGGAAAGATTTAAGCATAAAGAGGGAAAACAAGGAGAGAGTAGGGAAATATCATGATGCAGCTGCGTGCAGGCAGGAAAGGGACCCAGAAGCAGACCTCACAGAGGCGAAAATTCAAAGTCAAAAAACAGCTTTATTGCTGGAAGGGAAAACGTTACAAAGAACTACACTTGAAATCATAACTAAACATACAGAGAGGCACACAGGGAAATGCAGCCATGAATGAGGGAGATCGCCACAACAAGCACAGGAAGAAACAGACGCTAAATACAAAAGGGATAACAAGGGAAGTGAGGACACATGAGAAACACAGCTGGCACGAATAACCATAACGAGACAGGGCAAGCAAGACTGAACAGAATGAACATGAAAACACTGGACTTTCACAATAAAACAGGAAACATGATGCAGGAGTGGAGGAGAGGCTGACGAGAGGGAGCGAGGGAACACGAGAGAGAGCAGAAGTGATGGGCTGGGGAAACTTGGATAAACATGGAATAAACCACAAGAAGGGGAAAGAAGACACAAGAACACACATAAACACAAACACAGAGGGAGACACAGAGGGCAAAGACACGAGGGGAGATTCAACAAACAAAACTAACAAAACTAAACAGAACAACCCAGGCCCTTACAGAATAATGCTTAGAAATAACAAGGAAGACTTAACATTACACAAAATGACAAAAAACAGAGAGACTAAAACCGCTCGGTCACCGACCCTGGACCGTGACAGGAAATTATGTGGAGAAGATAAAAGGCAGGAAGATTTAAAAAATACATTTTAGTGAGCCTGAATGTCAAATTAATTCAGTCAAAGTAATTCAAAAAGTTGCTGTGCAACCTGCCCACTCCACGCTGCCACCACCACCACATCAGGAATAGCAGTTTCAGGCCATACAGATGCAACGACCTCCCACTCCCATCTGCCTTTCAGTGTAGTAACACAAGAGGATTTGTTTAAAACAACAAACAAAAAAAACAGAAAAAGAAAGATAAGGACAACCAGATCTCTCTCTCTCTTTCTCTCTCTCATCCACACACACACACACACACACACACACACACACACACACACACACACACACACACACACACACACACACACACACACAGCCCTACACTCACTTAATTAATTTTAGAGCCAAGAGATAATCGTATTTCACTAATGGATTCCTGTGTGCTTGCTTTTCTCTGCTATATCCGTGTGCCAGTGGGCATTAAAACGTACCATTTTGTTGTATCACATGTTTTTTCCCTGTTCTCCGTATCTCGCTTCCTTTCCAAGTTTTTGAGGTGCACCACACACACTTGCGCGCACACACACACAGACACGCGCGCACACACACAAACACACACAGTTCCAGGATTAGATCTTGCAGAGTCATTGCGAAACAAAAGCTGTACTGTACCGGGGGAAAGGGACCGCTGTAAAAGTGCCTCAGCAGTAGAGTCCTTACCAGAGTTGATAAACGAATGCATGACATTAATGCACCCTTTGGGCAATTGTTGCAACCCATCTCAGCGGAACAGTGCCGTATGTTTAATACTGTTGGGAGGTTTTATTCTCGTTCTTGCTGCCAGTTGTTTTGAGTGCCTGGGTAGAAATTAAAAAAGTGTACATTTGTGTATGCCCGGGGCGTAGAGTTCATCCAGATTTCGTGCAGAAAATAAATTCACATTAATTGCACATTTGCAAAACACCCTCCCCAATAGGTTTGGGGAACCTCTGCCAAATCCCACTCAAGATGATTCATCTTGTTTTCTGGCTTCTCTGAAAACGTTCAAATTATAGGTCTCGGTTAGAAAATGGAGTCATTCCCAAATTAAAGTTTATTAATAATTTGCTCAGGAGGCTTGTCATTTAGTGCCATCCCTTATAGCCTGTCATGATGTGCTGCATTTGATGAGTTAATTTCTCTGGATTCTCAGACTGTGCAGCCCCTTTTTTAGGCTATGTGTAATCAAAGGATAAGATTTAAAAAGAATGTAGATTAAAGCTGCTCCCAGTTTCCTCAAGATTACTTTACTTTTCATCATCCACCTACTGACTGCCACATAAAACACACACACACACATATACATGTATATATATATAGAGAGAGAGGGGGAGAGAGCATGTGAGAGAGAGATTCATGGGGCAATTTCAAGCTTGAAGCACTTCACTTAAGACTTTCTGCACCTGTGTCTGTACCAGCTGAAGCCCAGATGGGACTGTGCATTTTTGATGTGTGCAGTGGAAGATTTGTGTTTGCACATCATAAGTTTGTCCAGTGTCACCTACAGGGATTGAGAGACAAGATGATGACATCCAGCTCTGCCTCCTCTCTGGAGTCTTGCAGGAGAGAGATATCGCTGCTGCCCGAGGTTTTCACATCCTTCATAACTGCCTCAGTAAGCCTAATGGGGTTGTATTTCTGTGGAAAAGTTTAACGCCGGGGCAAAGCGTGCCGTTTAGCCTTGCCGCAGCCAGTGGGAGGCTTCGGCGGAGCCCCCCTGAAAAACATCTGCAGTGTAGAGATAACACTTGTCCTCCATGTTCGGGAGGAAAAACAGAGAGAGAGAGAGAGAGAGAGAGAGAGGGCACAGTGAAAGAGACTGAGGGCTGGTGAAGTGAGAGAGAGTGAGAGAGAGACAGGGGATTGCCCTGGCATGGCGAGAGTGGAAGTGATGTGGAGCATGTAGAGTGTTGTGTGGGTTGCAGGGTGGAGTGCATGCTGTGCTGTGGAGGAAACAATCCTTGTTCCTGCTCAGCCTCAGCAGCTGGTAGAAAAAAACTATGTCAGGAGTGAAGCTATAAGTTGTATGAAAACATGACTGCAAAGTCTAATTTAATAACGAGGCTGGATGCGCGGTGTGAGAGTGTGCAGAGTTGTTGGGTCCACTATGACCCATCGAAACAGTAATAATAGTTACAAAAAAAAGAGGAACAGAAACAGTTCTGGAGGACATTCGATGAACTTTTGTTGCTCTGTCATCTCTCTTAGACGGACAAAAAGCTAATTTCAGACACTTTCCTCCAAGTTGAACAAAGATGGGTAGAAATCACTTGCTAACAAATAGGTCACACAGTTGTACTGACGGGAGGCTGAGAGGCACAAACGTGGACGTACACACTAAAGATGGCACACTGCACAAGCTGCATCAATTATTGAAGGCCATGAAAAGGTCTGGGCTCTCGCTTGTCGACACGGCTATGGCAGTTGTCACGCCGCCTCTTAGCAGTCAGAAGGCAGACCCCACCCCCTCTCGCTTCATGCTACCTGGTTTTTGTGTACCCTGCTACTTCCCCTCCATCCAGCTCCCCATCCACCTCTACATAATACAAAGGAAAATCCCCACGCCTGTCTCCTCCTTGGCTCTGCCCCCCTCGTCCTTCCTTTCTCTCTCTGTCCCTGCCTCCTCTGTTCTCCGCCGCCACATCCCAAGGGCACTCCTTACCCCTCCCCTACTCAGACACTGCCTCTCCATCTGCCTCTCCATCTGCCTCGGCAGCTCTTAGTAGCCAGTGACATCTTTTCACTTTTCATGTGTGTACTTTGATTGTTCCTGAATAATTCATGCTGCTCCTCACCCCTAGCTTTATTTTCCCTTTCCCCTGCACCTCCATGATTTTGGAGAATTTTTTCCAAGATCTGATGCCGCATTCCTTTTCCCACTGAACGCC
Organism: Aulonocara stuartgranti; assembly: GCF_965226115.1. Taxonomy (NCBI): domain Eukaryota; kingdom Metazoa; phylum Chordata; class Actinopteri; order Cichliformes; family Cichlidae; genus Aulonocara; species Aulonocara stuartgranti. Next base: position 9,347,869 of record NC_138947.1, on the reverse strand, counting down.
TCATCTGTCGACACTGAGAACTAAATTAAAAACTACTGAGGCAATGTGACTTCCATTCCCGGTGGACACATATAACTTAGAATGTCAGAATTCATCCCCTTTAAAAGTGAGGTCAAATTTCAACCGTTGTCAATAGATGGCGAATAGCCAATCAAAAATGATTAATTGTGTCCCATGTGGCGTGATGTCAGCAGCTCTCCACTGAATACAGATGCACAGTATAGTAATTGGTCTGCCCAGCAGAAGTCTCTTGTATCTGATATCTCCAAACAAATGTGTAAGGGTAGAAAGTACATGGAGAGATTTGCTGCTTTCACTGCCGTCTGTGGTACATTAACAGACCAACTGCAAATGGTAGTTGCAATACTCAAAATCGCTTCAATTTAAATCAGTTTAATTTATAACAACAAAACACAACAGCTGCCCCAACATGCTTTATATTATAAGGTAAAGACCCTAAAAAAATCCCATCAGATAACCCCCTATGAGCAAGAACTTTGTGAGAGTGGGAAGGAAAAACTCCCTTTTAACAGGAAGAAACCTCCAGCACAGGTGGAGCCATCTGCCACGACCGGCTGGGGGTGAGGGGATCTACACAATGATGTGTTTTTCATGCTTTGAAATTGATACCATCAAAGTCTGATTCTTCTAACGCCTTCAGTGTCAAATGTTTTGGAGCTTTAGAATTGCAGCAAGACACAAAGGGTTATTTGTCTTCTTCATGAATTTGCATTGACATCTTTTACCCCCTTTACTTCACTTTTTACATCAGATTTTAATGCATTTTGCACAGGCTAAATGATCAAAGAGAGTGGCATGCAGAGCTGAAAGATTAAAACAGCTCAGTTATGTTTTAATAATGTTTCCATGACACTAAAAGAGGAATAAATTACAACACAAACAGCCTGTCAGCCAAACTGTTATTTTAAACATTGATATATGCCCAATATTTCACACTGGGTTCATCTCTGATATCATATAAACAAGTCTGGAGGCTAAGAGAGTATTTTGAGTCTCTCTTTTCATCATGAGTGTCTATTGTACTTAGTAGTAAGATACCTGGAAAATTTCAAGGGCTAGTTTGTGCGAAAATGTTACACTGATGATGAAAAGAGAGACTCAAAATAGATACTTAGCCCCCAAAATGAGGATCAGCAGGCCTTTGTTTACCTTAAATTCATGTTGTGATTCATAGGATGTAAATGTGAGGATACAATTTCAGGAAACAGGAAGCACCTACAATCTGTGTGAGCATGATCCCCAAGTAGCATCCATAGGTGCGGTTAGTTTTCCGGCTGTTTTTGCAGTCAGTTCATGTCCACATCAAAGTAAGTGGAGATGAGATGCATTAAGTATTAGCGCGAATACCAGTAATCAGTTTGCTTGTTTGATTTAAATAGTTACCCCCCCCCCCCTATTCTTATGCCTAAGCAAGAAAGTCCCAGAAATACATATTGTGTGCAGTGAGTCACAAAAACCTCCTCTTGTCTCTGTGCTCTCTTTGTAGATACTTCTTTTGTCTTTTTCACCAAGTAAATCTAGCTCATAATGTTCCCACTGCATTTCCCTGTGCCTGTTTTACACCGTGTACACAGATGGGTTGTGCTGGTTTTTCAGACAACTAAAGAGGATAAAGAAAATCAGGCGCTTCTTTGGCTGCAGTTAATTGTAAGATTCAGCCACATTATGTCATTCTTTTCTGAGCTCAGGGTCATTCAGTTGCCATGGCCAAGCTGTGCCAGTTAACAGCCAATACTTTTACAAGTTTAGGCTGTCAAATTGGATACTTCACACGCTTCTGATTCTGGCTTGGGGGAAAAAAAACCATAATGTGAGGGATCTATTTGTACAAATTGTCTCAATGATTAAATCATTTTCTCTTCAATTGGGGAGGTTGTGGAGACTTTATATCCAGAGGAAATGAGATAACACTAATATTTAATCTACTGCAGACTACACAGCCAGCACACATTATCTTACCAGAGTGGGCCAGTTTAAAAACACCAGAGTCAAAGCAAGACAGGACATGCCAGCCTGACAAGATCTCACTTATCATTAGTATGTTGTCATTTGATTTATGAAACTGTGCTTTATAGTTCCTGAACTAATTAAACCAGCCTACAGGTGACGGTATGACAATCGGATGAGTCAGATTCATAACTCATCATTTCCTTTGAAATACTCTGGGTGAGTACAACTGAAGGAAGTCATGTAAAGACAGACAGCTGCTGATCTTGATTAAAGTAAAATGGAAAGCTCATCAGGCGTGACCCAGAAGAAGAGAAAATTACATATTCAGCTACTGATTCACCAACAGTGAAGGATCATAAAAAAGGTGAAAACAGCAAAAGAATACTAGTCCACACAGTTAACAGTTAACATGTTTTATTGTTTATTCTATTATTGTGTTGTCTGTATTTATAATAATCGATAGTCATTAACAAGTAATTATTATATACTCTTTTTACATGTTTCATTTGGGTGCCAAAAAAAGTACAATACAAGGGAGACCTTCAGTTTATTGCTGCAGTATGTAGTGGAATCAATCAACAGGCAGTGACGAGAGAAAGCTAACTAACGATTAAGCCAACAATCATCGACCTGAGGAAGACAGAAAGTTGAAGCTAACATATGCTGACTCTTTTATGTGAGAAGGAACGTGAGATAGAGGCAGATTCTTAATGAAGAGAAGAGAGGAGAGAGAGAGAGCGTGCTAGAGATGCTTGAAATTCAGTAGGGAACCAGTTGCTACGGTAACAGGGAAGGTAACTGGCTCCTGTAGGTGGTGTTACCATGACAACCACCCTCAGTGGCCAAGTGATGCTGAGAGAGAGAATGTGGAGAAGAAGCCTAAAAAAAGTGTTTACGTGTTTGATGAGACAGATGAAGGGGACGTCAAGTGAGCGGAAGCTGATGTAAAATGTGGGAGAGCGACACCTTCCACGCTGCTGCAGGCTTTCATCCACTTCCCTGGGTTTGCTTTCTTTGTGTAAGCGGCCTGACGAGTCAGCACGAGCTGACCCAGCCTTAGCTGCTTGTCCTGCTGTTCATTAACAGAGCACCTGAACACTTTGAACAGCAGGCCAACCGTGCTGTATGAGAGACCTGGGAAGAGGAGGCTATTCCCTCAATATGCTTTTGCAGCTGCGGGGGTCACGCTAGCCGTGCTGGGCTCTTTTATCGGCACTCGTGAGCATTCTGACCTCTTACTGGGAGTTAAAAGACCAGTTTGTCCTCACTGTGGTGATACCACATGTCTCTGAATGAAAGCACAGAATCAACATGGTGTGAAGTAGGCTGTTTTATACATACTGTTACAATTATTGTGGCATACAGTATATTATCTTTTGTGTTGGGGTGTCCACTTTTAAAAAAATATACACTTTTGCTTTCCGTCATTGGCCACATCTCTAACTTAATATACATATATACTATATATACATATATATAGTAATAATAATGATATTGATATATACATGCAGCACATACTACTCTTCCACACTTTGGGCTCGCGTAACCTATAGCACATAACCTCAAAGCCTCATTTGCATGAGGTGCATCTGCTGGACAGGCTCTCAGGGGAGCTGGCACAGTGATGAGAATTGTGCATGTGCATAAATAAAGAGACACAGGCAAAAAAGATGTATGAATGTTTTAACCTCTCATTTTCTAACCCTGCGCCTCTTTCTCCTTCTCCTTTATGCCGCCTATCTCTCAGTGCAGGATATTATTATTGCTTTACCATTATACAGCTACACTCAGCACACTACATATAGGCGAACTGCTTCAATTCACAATTTCCTAATGGCTTCTAAAAACATTCATCTTGAAACACGAATTGTGTTTTCTGCCACTGTTTAATGCTTTTCATGCAGTTTTATTCATTTTTTGCCATGCAAGCATCAGAAAATCTGTTTGCCCAAATTTTTTGCAATAAGTAAAAAACAGTTATGTGCAGCACTCACAACAAGGACAGATGACATGCAGATCCAATGGAGAATGCAGAGGAAGAAAGAATCCAGATCTGCTGCAAAGACAACAGAGTGAAAGACACAGAGGAATAAGCAAAAAGTGCAAGTAAAAGATAAGAAGCAGGCAAGAGGAAGACTCAGATCTTACTGATCCCAGCCGCCTGCTGCTTTGGATGGCACTATGGAAAGACAGCCTGTCCTTAAGTGGATCAATTATTGCAGTCTTTTAACCTAAACATGCCCTCATTTAGGCTTCGAGATTTCCCTAATCTACTTAAAAGATGCTCAAGGGCACGATGATGTTGCTTTAAGACTTCCAGCCTTGTCTCGCCTGCACAAATACAGGCGAGACTCGGCTGTAAAACTCAGCTATCGTCTACATGTATGTCATGTGTCTTAAACTGAAAACCGTCCTACCCCATAATATCCATGCTCAATTGACAATTTGGTTTCAGGGTGGATTGCCAGTTTTAGAAAGACAGTTTAAAGCATGCCCATCGCTGTGTTTTGATCCCAGCTTATCAGTCTTGCTTATGTGCTATTAGAACTAAAATGCAGTATTTAACTACAATGGAAAAAGATGTAACAATAGCTTGTTGTAATAGAAAACAGTTGTCTTAATAAGTCTGGTGTACAATACATTTTAGCAGTGCCAATAAACAATATTCTTTAAGGCACGAAAGTGTTTACTAATAGGAATTTGAATCACTGAGTCCCAGACATTACTCAAGCCTTTTGAATGTGTTTACAGCATAAATACAGATTTGGAAAGCTGCGTTGCATTGTGTCAATCTCAATCTGCCTAAGGAAAATCCACTATTCAGTGTCAATTGTGTTGACATTAGGATGATTCAGACAGACCTGCAGCGCTCAAATCTCTACTAAGCTGCTGATTCCTTCAATCCCCCGAGGTACTTCTTCAGCTTGAAATTGCATCTGCAGGCGCACAGTGTTTGGCATTAAAATCCTGGCATTCCCCTGTTGTTTTTGCTTGACTGTGAAGGAGGTTCAGCTGTGTTACATAACATCAGAAATTCATCACCGCTAAGACAAAACCATTTCAGCTTGGCTGTGCTAGAGGAACAGAATCTTGCAGGCACATAATGTTTCCGGACTCTCTCTTGTTTTTGGCTGGATTTGTGAAACGTTATTACGCAGTTGTTTCCCTCCCACATATCTGCAGGAGGTGGTTGCATAGAAAGGCTTGTGAAAATGACCAGCGATGCTTTGTGTTTTTTGTGTTTTTTTGTCTTTTCTGAAGAAAAAAAAAAACATGCACAGTGTGGCGTCATTATGGTGCGTGACTCAGATAAGGCATTTGTTGAAACGTGGGTGGAACTGAGAGGCACATTTGTATAGCTGCTCTATGCAACGCAAGTATCGCAATCACTCGTCTCAGTCTGAATATAGCTAAATACTGCCTTTCCATTGAAGTGGGGACACCACCCCAAATTTATTTTACCTCTGCGGGAGTTTCGTTTTGTGTTATATAGTCGACATTTCTTTTCACCAAGTTTTACAGCCGATAAGAAGGCTATGTAGGAAAACAAGCAAAACGCTTGCTGAAAATATAGCTGCGAGATTATGCATAAATGCATAATGGAAGGACAATAAAGGTGCCGCTTTAAGGAGGTTAAGGATATTGTAGGACATTTAGATGGGATATTCATCTTGAAAAAGTAAAGTGAGTCCTTGTTTTTCTGGCTTGGTCTCGTGCTGCTATTGTATATGTGGGAGGTCTGTATCCAGTTAAATACGTGGAGGATGACAATGTGGCTTTTTACAGAAGACAAAATTCAAAATCTTTCCTATGGCCCAGTTGCAGAAGTCTGAAGCATGTGGGGTTTTCCCAGGGCTTTTCAGAGGGCTTAGGTGATGTCTGGGTCAGGGGTTGGTGGTTGGAATTTTATGGAGGAAAATTTTAACTTACCAACACTTTTTTTTGTGTTGTTTCTGACTTTGATTTGTGCCATGTTTTTGAGCTAAAGCTTGCAATATGTATTGTACTTACAAACAATATTCAATTTATTTCACTGACTAACATGCTTGAGATTTAATATTAAAAAGATGTTGAAATCCACGCCAGTTGAGCAATTAAAGCAATATTAATCTGAGAAGTAAAATTGGATGGATGCTAAGAATTTCTAGCTGGTGTAGCCTGTTATGTAACATAAACTCTTGGTATATGAAAAAAGGATGCTCTTATGCATTTGCATGGCTTATGTATATAGGCTTAGATAATATTTACAGGGCATCAGTTCAGTTTTTATGTATGTGCATAATCCTATGGACTGCCTCTGCTGGTAACCTAATTCATTTTGTGTAAGGCACTCCGTGAAACACATACGCTTTGGAAACTAACAATGGCAGGGAAGATCCTTGAGTGCTGGTTGGATATAGGCTATCGTCTTTTATTAAACATCTTTGCTTCTAAATAACCTCAGTCATAAAATGACATGCGCTGCCAGCCTCGAGCTCTGTGGAGTGTCTTGCAGTGATGCCAGCTGACGTGTCCTGTATTTTTAAGCTATACTTGAAATTAAATCAAATATTGGGAGCTGACTTTGGCTGCTGTTCCAGACCTAGATGAACCCTGGTGATTATAGGGCCATCTGCTCCCAGTGTGCCCAGCTGGAGGCTGGACCACTGTAATCTGAACTGATGTAGCCTGTGATGTTTGCACATCTCTAAAACCAAAAGCCTCTCTCATAATTTTTTTTCTTATATCGAAATAAAGCATTCAGTTTATTATCCCATAAGTAACATTGCAGCAATGTGTGGTTTACAGTAGGAAGCTAAAGGAAAAAAACACAATGCAATATGTTCCGCTCTGCCCATCAGTCTCCTCTGAATTGAAAATTAATGGCTTCAATTAGCCATTAGCTAGAGATGTATAATAATGAGTCAATATGCAGAGCTAACCTGCTTTATCCCCCGTTGTCCCTTTTGCATCATGAGAGTCTGGCTTACCCTCTTATAACTACATGCAACACCAGGAAGAGGCCTGATGGAGCCTATGAATAATTAAGCAACATGATTACAATGATGAATGCCCCTAAATCTATCTGGCCATTTAGCACTAGTCTAGGGAGGGAGGCCAAACAGCGGAGTGTCACGCATTGTGTGAAAGCTGTTAGGGAGGGAGAGGGGAGACAAAAGGGACATCAGGAAGAGGGAGGTGGATCAGCCTGTAGAGGAGGCAGAGGAAGAGAGGGGGAAAAAAAGGAAAATGGAGAAAGAGTGAGTGAAGGAGGGGCTCAGAAGCAGGAAGACACCCACTATTAAGCCATCTGTGCTGCAGAAAAGCACAAAGACGAGGGCCTGTGCGTGTGTGTGTGTGTGTGTGTGTGTGTATTTCATAAATGTATGGGTTACTCATGTAAGGCTTATTCACACGGGGTGTGGGCGAGTCCTCCACACGAGTTATTGGTTGTTGGATGGTGTTACACTAATCAAGAGCGATCCTAGCTAATCAGGCTTTTCACATAGTTTGCCTAAAGTTTGGTACCTTTTATGTATCCTGACATAATCAAATCTTCAATGACTTAAAGTTGTATTGACAGCAAATATGTATTGTGCAAGTTTTGCTGCCTGGAACTTTTACAAAAGCTAAGATGATGCCAGAACTGCTAATATAGGTCCATAATCATTTACTAACTACCTGTTAAATCATTTTTATGGCACATATTTAGCGCTTACATTTCTTTATTAAGTGATACATGTTTCTTTTTATTATTTACATTTTGTCATTTGTGACGTTTAAATAGATTGACCAATATCCCACTGATGTCATTATCAAGGTGTCGTCACAAGATACTATAATAGAGATTGCAGCATAGTAGAAGAGAATTAGTAAGGACGAGCTCCTCAGGGCTCTGATGTCTGTAGTTAATTATCAGTAGTTAACTAAACTCTCAGTATATCCCAGAGAGAGTTGATTTACACATACACAACAACGCATGATAACCACACATGTACATGCACATTGTGTACCTCTAATAACTGAGAGGAGTTATTGAATAAATAAACTACAGTCACACAAAACATGGTGACATGAAAGCAGTAATAAATGTAAAAGTGAGTTTTGATATCAAAGCAAAGTTCTTCCCAGCTCTTCAGCATTCGAATTACTACGACCAGTTGGGTTGGTTCTTCAAACTACAGTCTAACAGCGGCTTGTAGAAAGTGATAAATGATGGGTGGGCTTCTCCCCTCTGTCTCTTCTGCTCTGGCTTGCCTGCAAAGGCCAGGGAATTGCATCATTACAGAGGATGAAGTCATCCTGCAACATAAGGGTGGAACAGGTGCTGAAAATTTAATTAGAGAAGGATGGGAGATGCTGGTGGAACATGTAAATACACTGCCCAAACTCGCCCCCGACAGACAACTCAGTTTATGTTTATGTTCAGCATACACCAGATCATATCTGTTATTTTGTGCTCATAACATAATTTCCTCTACTGGAAAGGCATCTGCTAAAGTGTAATCACACAAAATTTTCCACTGCGTCTGGTCCAAGTGGATGTGCACTCGTCTCTCTGGGAGCTTTTAGTTTTTCTTGTGATGCTTTTTTTTGCTGTGGAGGTACACCTGTGATTACAAAGTGGCACAGTCAGTATGCAGTGCATATGGAGAAGGAGAGCAGAGGAATAATAATAAAATACCAGGAGAGCTAACATAGGCAAAGAATACGGGGAAAAGGCAGAAAGCCAATCGACGTTTCCTGGCTTTATATCACCAGGTTGTTATTAATGATGCAGCATCCCCTGCAGTGGGGAGCTGTCAGGTTTCTGGGCTGTCGGCCTGTTCAGCCTCATCAGCACAAGGACATGATATGTGGAGCTCAGGATGTTTGAACAGCACTTCCTCAACAACTTGTGAACTCCTCACTCTCCCCCGCATGCTTGCAGACTGTACTGTACGGAGATGCTTCAGTACACCACGGCATTTTCTCCCCGAGACATGGCGGGCGGCTCTGCAACCTGTCTGTTACTGGAGAAGTGTCACTGTTGACAGATTGTGATGCATTATTGGGAAGCCAGCTGGATCGCTGCGTTCAGAGTGTTCATGGTCACAATACAACAGGGGTAGCACTCTGAAGTCTAATTGGCTTTAAAAGGGGAATAACATACCAGGAACGCACTAAAAAATCTTGTACTGCATGTTGGGAATTATAGCCATAATTTGTAGGCATAAAACATTGATGGAAATGCTTAATCAAAGCACAAGAGTGTGATTAATTAATTGTAGCAAAAGCTATTTTTAACTGAATGAAAGCCTGATCCTTCACATTGTCTATTTAAGTGATATAGCCAGTGAGTACAGCATTTTGATGAAAACACTTAGTGTTTGAATATTTGAAAACATTACTTACCTACTTCAGTTAAATTACAGTTAAAAACTCTTTAAAGCTCATTTGAATTTTTAAAAATAATGCCTTTTAATACTAAGACATGGCTGAAGTCTACCAGCTCTGTAAGCTTCTACAGAAACACAGCAGTGCTTAGTGGTGAACTCTACTCACAACTTTGACAATGGGTATGTGTGAGTTCTGGACATGTTTAACGTTTAGCCCGAACATGTCAGCAGAAGAAGAGTCACGTGATCATCAAAGCCTCTTTAATCTAGAGAACAGTGCTCTCAGCAGAAGCTCTGTTGCGTGTGCGTTGGTATGCCCATGACCCTGGATTACGTGGCTAACAAAATGGATGAATGTTAGCATGCATCTTTTCCCGGAACCTGTCAAGAAAGTGTTGTGCAACTGAAATTCACAAGGCAGATTTTGCACTTGCTTAAGTTACCAATTTCATTTTTTGGTAAGGTCAAATCAATTCAAAGTGCTTCAAGTGCTGCTGAATTTCACTCAATTTTTCCACCAGATGACCCTATAGTAAGAATACTACATATTAAACACTAGAAACATAGTTCTGTTCTTAAATATTAAGTATAATTAGGCCAAGTATAAATATGTGGTTGATGGATGGATGTTGATGGCATAAAAATAATTTCCTTTAAAACTTTACAGCTTACTGAATTTGGCCCACAATGAAGTTCCAAACAAATTGAAAACCTTTCACTATCAAATGGCCAGCCACTGCAGCTGTTCTCACACTCAAATATAAACTTTCTTCCATATCTCACATGCTTGGTGTCATGGTTCCTGGGCCTTTGACCCAGTGTTTTCAATTTCTTCTTGTTTTGTTTATTTTCCACATGTCTATGTTTCCTGTTTCACCACGCCAGCTTTCTGTCTGTGCGCATCATGTCTAGTTCTACCTCCTATGTCTTATTAGTCAGATTATGTTCAGCTGTGTACTGACCGGTCATTAGCCTGTGTATTTAAATCCTTAGTTTCCTCCAGTTCATTGTCTTGTCATCGTCGATCCCGCATGTGTGTTCCAGTTCAGTAATTCAACCAGTCTTTCCGGTCAATCAGCTATACTTCTCATGTTGTGTTCATCCGTTCATCACAATAAACACCAGCCTTAACCAACCCGTGGGTGTTGCATTTGGGTCCTCTCTTCCTCACATCCACACAGCGACGCCTGACACTCGGCAGGTGAAACTACAGGCTGCTGCAAGCTTCAACAGGTTCAAGCAAGCCACATCAGCTTTCAGCAGTCAGTTTCTCTATGAACTGCCCATTCTAGTCTCGAGTCAGAATGCTATTTACGTGAACAAGTGAACAACATGTGCGCTCAAGTATGGCTGCATGGTAGTATATATGTCAGGATTCGTTTCTGCCATAGCAATAAAGTTGCATTATGAGCACATAAATAAAGCAAATGAACGTCCCATGTTTTCCAAATATGGACACTCAGCAGCAATATTCACTGCAGTTAAAGACTGTGTTGAACTGGGGTATGACACATAAGAGCTGCCACGATCAGATTCATAGACAGCCTCGGCAAATGTATTTCTGAGATTGTTAAGTATTGAATTAAGTGATTTTCCATTTCCATTTCTTTAAAAAAAAAAAAGTGGAATACCATAAAATATATTTATGCCCCCCAACTAATGCTTCTTAAAAGCATTTTTACCATTTTGGAAAGAATAAATAGATGTGATGCATGTTGATGACAGTTCCTGTTATTGCTGTAATAATACAATGGCACAAAAACAGTGAAACAAAGACATTACGTGGTATTCACGCAGCAGGGTAAAATGGGCCTCGTAGCTTATGTGATTTCAGCCGCTGATTGATGTTTATGTGATGTTGTTGATGATTATAGTGGTGAAAAGAATGTGGAGAAGAAGAATGCTTCTACTTGTCGCTTTCAACAATTAAGGCTTCTGCTTCTTTGTGGAGCAGCAGACCAGAAGTGTACACACTGTAGATCGTACAGTTGTATTGGTTATAAGGGAATGTCTAATCTAGTCCTGCATCTGACTAGAGATTGGAAGTGCAGACTTGTGAGGCTCGAGGTCAGGGCCTCAGGCTCCTGATGGACTGCTATTGATTGGGGGAACGTGGCGATACAGTTGCAGTCGCTGAGCATTGATTTTCTGCAAGTGCAGTAGTGGAGAGCAGACAGAATGAGAGAGCTGGACCAGAGGGAGCTGCCAGGTTATCTTCTCAAATATCCGGAAGTTTTTTTTTTCTTTCTTTCTTTTTCGTTGTGGCACTGACCTTCCCTGACTCAAAGAGATATATCTATTTAGACATTAGCTCAGCAGCTCCTCTAGACAGATTGTTTCAGCAACTTCAGCAGTCTTCCCCTCTGCTTATCTTACAGTACACTTAACCAATTAAACGATCCAATTCAGCTCTGTCAGTAACAAGCAACAGTTGGTTTTTAAGCAGGTATAATATTTAATAATGTTGAGCTGCAATAAAAGAGTTTTAACCTAAACATGTTATACTACTGAATATAATTCTGTTCACATAACCAACTATCCAGCTAGAATTGCAGGGGGTTGGAGCCTATCCAAGCTGCTATCAGGGGAGAGCTTTGATAGACTCCAGAGAGGCTGTCAGTCCATCGCAGGGCTCATACATTGGTGGGACAGACCATTCCCATCCACAATTACAGCAAATTTAGAATAATCAGTTACCCTAACAAGAAAGTCTTTGACATGTGGGAGTAAATCACCCAGAGACAAACCACTCATGACTTTCATGCTTAGTCCTAGCTGACCATCAGATGTAAACACAGAGCCCTGTTGCTGTTAGTTGATGGTTTAAACCCATATTTGGATGCAGATAGTACCAGTTCTCATGTGTTTAAACTGTGTGGAATCGTGTTGCCTTTCTTTTTAAATTTTGCACATATTTTAAATTCCAAAAAGCTCCTGCGTTCAATCATCTCTTCTTTTAAGAGGAGTTATATCTTTTCTCTTGTGTGACATTGAATTTAATATGCTAAACAATTCAAGGCCTTCTTTAGTTTATTATTTGTTTCATAGCTTTTGGTTGATAGCAGCTCTGGACTTCCGGCAGGCCAACTAGTTTAGTGTTGTTGTGTTGCCATCAAGCAACATGCACTATATGGTCATCAAACTCATCAATACTCTGCTGGCTCAATAACTGCAGAGTTAAACAAACCACCTCTTGCATTAATATCAGCACAAAAACTGTGCTCTGGAGTTTTTTGTTTTGACACAATCCTTTGCGTTACGCAGTGACTTTCACCAGAAAATCATCTCCGTTTCCAGTGCAGTTTAAGACAGTCGTTAAATGACAGTTTTCCACAGCATCACATCTCTTTTGGGGTTGTGTAAATCAAGACGTTTCGAAATTTGGAACCCCTGCCTTTTAAGCAGCCATTGTTTCCATTTGTTTATCTTCGCTACCGTTATTAACTGGTTGTGACTTGCAGGTACCCGAAACTTGTTTGATGGGTAAATTATCCCAATGAATATGTCAGCAAGTGCTGACAGCTAAAAACGCTAGAACGTCATTCTTTCAGAGAGTCAGTTTTGCAGCATTGAAAAAAAAAAAGCTAATCAGGGAGAAAGTACTTTTATGAAATGACTATAGAAAATTACAGACTTTAAATCACAACTGCCACTTATGAGCATTATGTTAACAGCCTATGACCCTGGAAGTAGTTTAGATTTTAGAAAGAGATACTTGTGCTGATTGTGTCATCTCAGGCATATCTCTCTAAGAGATATTCATATAATGTAAATGAATAAACATAAATCAATTTCTAAAGAGGTCTATAAAGTCATTCACAAATCTTAAAAAAAAACTGCTCTGGGAAATGGGGAGCGGTAATGAAAAGTAGATGCGTAATTTGTTAGAAATCTGCTAAGACATGCAGAAACACAAACCCTGCCCAGCATAATTATAATGCACAGACTGCTCAGGGCTTATTATATTTATTGTACATTTACTCAGAGAGGTTTATATATTTATTTTACCCAGTATGAATTTTAATTAGGACTTCAAACACTTTAGCTCCATTTGGCCAAAGCAGGGCTTTGATCAGGCGTCACTCTCCCATATTTTTTCTCCTCTATTTCTTCCCTTTGGGCAACTTCCTTCTAATTGGCTCAGCGTCGCTCATCTTGTCTGTCGTCAGTGGGCCTGTCTCTCTCTCTGTCAGCACAGATGAAAGCATATGAGCTGTATACAGACTCTGGGGTGTGGGATCCCTTTTTTGTGGAGTTTCGTGGTTAGACAATAAATAACATTGCATGTTGTCTCTGTGAATGTTCAATTGTTACTAAGAAACCTGCATCCTTTTACTTTACATGGCCTGCAGGAGTCTTTGAATATGTTCTGTAAATGTGTCGTTTTCTCCAGCAGACATGATTCAGGGATCCAGCTGAACATGAAGCATACACTGTATTTCTTCACTTTTACTTTAAGGCTCCCTTCACTTATGTTTTCTTAAAAAGAAGTCTGTGTTTGTTCATTTTTAGACCCTTTTCCTCTCTCCCTAAACCCTCCTCTTCTTTATTCCTCCCTGGACTCTCTCTGTGTCTGTCCTGTGTGTTAATGTAGTGAAGTGGTGCATCGGTCAATGAGCTTGTATTAACACCTGACTCCCTGCCCTAGCTGCTGTTTGTTCCTCTACTGGGGTCCCATGGGCCCTCCCCACAGGCAGAGGCAACATATCCCACAATCAATAGCAACATCCTAGAAGGCCACAGATGAGGGGAAGGAGAAGAGAGAGGGGAAGCAGTCTTTTACGTGCTCTTGTATGGGTTTTTTTTTTTTTTTTTTTTTTGTAACAGACCCCCCACCTTCTTCTACCAGCCCTTCCTTGTTTCCTCAGATGTCAGTGGTGTCAGCAGACAGGGAGCACTGGCCCACCATCTCACAGTTGGGCATTTAATTTGTTCCTTCATTTATTTTGGGGCATTTCAAGAGTGACGGTTCTATGGTTCTATCTTTTCTGAATTTTAGGTTTTCTCGTAAAGCGAGCGGTGTGCAGACTTCTACATTAGTCTCTTCTCACTTCCTCCACATTTTCCCCTTTCTCTTTCGATCTCTCGCTCACTCTGTCTTGCACTCAGGCTTACACTCTTGGTCTATAATGTCGGAGAGTGCTAGAGTGCATTTAGGAATTATCTGTGGTCTCTCCACCATGGATCAGCTTCAGACAGAATATTCTCAGCTTCTGTGTTTATATTAACTCCTCATCTGTCTTGCCCCCGCCCCTCCCCTTTTGCTTTCTAGGCTTTGGCCATGGCTGAGGTGAACAGGCCAGTCCCCCAGGTGGCCGAGCCACAGATTGCCATGTTCTGTGGCCGTCAGCTCCTGCACATGAACACACAGACTGGCCAGTGGGAACCGGATCCTCAGGGCCGCCAGAGCTGCTTCAAAGAGCCCAGCCAAATCCAGTCCTACTGTCAGGAGGTAGGAAGCAAAACTTTGCAGGGGGATTGAAATTCAGCGAATGGAAACTAAACAGCTCTGATGAAGACCAGACTAGAACAGCAGCATTATGAAATTGCTGGTTTAGGAATACTATTTCATGATCTCAGCAAAAATGAATAAATAAATAAAAAACAAACTGTATAAAACAAAGGGAGTCAAGTAAAATTTCACATTCTTTTTCTCTAATTTGATTTGTCTAACACATGTCCTATCAAACCTATATATTCACAAATATATAGTGGAGTGATGGCGGTCTGTTGGAATATTACAATATTTCACCTGGCCAACCATCTACCTTTCTGTCCTCTTGTTACCTGCTACTGTATGCGTACTCTTTAGCATCTGCTGTAAAGTTATTAGTGGTACACATGCTCTCCACACACTCCTTAGGCTGACATTATGATAGAAAAGGCAGCCAGGCACCATCTGGAGGCCAAAGCAGATGCAGCAGCTACAGACAGCAGCAGCCATGAGCTTGAATGGACAGTAATCCGATTAGCTGACATATTATGCATTTGAAATGGCTTTTACACAAAGCCCTCGTTTTCCTTGATATTTGTGAGGAAAGCATTTTAGTGTGTATTCAGACTGCAGGCTACAGCCATATTTCTTTCGCTTATTAAATCTCATTATGTGCTTGTGCTTCAAATCATTGGCCTAAATTGAAAATGGAAATAGTCCAGTGTCAAATTAGAAATATTAAAAGACAAGAATGGCCATTGAAATTATTATATCTAATGTGGCTTTAGACTAATGCCCCTACACGGCTCCATGAAGTTAAAATATATATATATATATATATATATATATATATATTCCAACAGACCGCCATCACTCCACTATATATTTGTGAATATATAGGTTTGATAGGACATGTGTTAGACAAATCAATATATATATATATATATATATATATATATATATATATATATATATATATATATATATATATATATATATATATATATATATATATATATATATATATATATATATATATATATATATATATATATATATATATATATATATATATATATATATATATATATATATATATATATATAGCATGGCTCTCCCTTGTTAGTCTTCTCCCCACTGATACTGCTCTCCCTCCTCTTCTTCCCTGATCCTGCTGCTTCTGCTCTGCCCCAAATTTACCAATTTTACCCCTATCTGCTCTTCCTTTTGTCTTAATTCCCTCTGTTTTGCCCATCTACCTATTTGTTTCTGTGTCTCCGTTATCTCTGCATGTACCTATACACTCAGATGTACCCAGGGCTCTCAATATCCCATATAGAGGAGTCCAAAAGACCAGTCACCATCCCTGCCTGGTGTAAGAAAGGTTGGGGGCACTGCCAGACACGCCTGTTCATAGTCCTGCCCTACCGCTGCCTGGGTAAGAACAACACAAATCACTCTAACACAATAACAAAAATAACCAATTGATGTATTTTTTAAACAATAGAGTATATTTCACATATTCCTATGATGATTGTGCTTCATGTTTGGTTGTGTTGGGTTTTTTTTCTAATTAGCTTTTAATGTGCAATTTAAAAGCTAATTGTCTAAATTAAACTGTGAAGGCTGTGATCCTGATTAGTTTTGTTTTGTTTTATTCTGGGTAAAAAAAAATAATAATAAGTGAATGTGTCCACACATATGTAACTAATACACAAGACAACAAGATAAACACAGCATGTTTAATTTATAGTTCAAATACCAGCATTTTCATGTCTCCCATCACTTCACGTTTGTAAATGCATTACTATTAGAAGTGTAGTTAGGCAGCACTTAAAAACTGGACTGTGAGGCAGAAAAGACTTGCAGATAAACAGGTTAAGCATGCTATTGGCCACTAGGTGGCCAAATAGGCTAACGATGGATGAGTGACTAAATGAAATGTAATGAACAGTAAGTCAGTCTGGATTAATTAAAAACTTACATGTTCATGCATCTTACTGTGAAACCTGCTATAGCTTGTTTGATATCTACAGCAGTGCCTTTCATATGGGTTTTTCCTCATGCATGAGCTTAAATGAAGAGTAATGATAACAGTAAGAGATTAAAAGGAAACAGGGGTGTAGACTGTGTAAACTGTTCATTTCTGCTCGGTTTATTAAGAAAGGCTGTTAATATTCTGCATTTATGATCTCTGAAATAAATATTTTACATTCATTTTAAGCAAAGTACATTTTTTCTGTGTTCTTGATTTGCTACTGTAACTGCATTTTATCTGTCTAACGTGGTCGCTCATTATACATTTATGCTCTTTCGGTTGTTACTGGTGCACCGGTCTTCATTTAAGACTTCCAATTCACTGTCCTTCCTCTGATCTGTGTAATCTATGCAACGCACATCTGGTGTTCATGCACACAAGGCATCATGATAAGGTTCATCGGACTTGATACAAAAGAAAAGAAAATACCTGATTTAAATATAGCTGATCACAGCCTTGTGGTCATCTACTCTTGCACCTCTGGACCACCACACGCAACTCCTTGTTCTGTAGATTTGTACACCCCACCATGAAAAAAAATGGTGTGAGACGATGGTCCTGATTGGGCTTTTGAGCTTTTGACATAATGCACCACCTTTGGGCTTAGAAACTTAGAGACTTTTCAACTGAAAACTGTTGTTTCGTCTCTTGATCGTAGACCAAAACCATGCTCTCATCAATAGTGATGGCGTACATAAGTATGAGTAACTGCTCATACTTACATACATTATGTTTTGGGGGTTTTTAAAAAAACATTTTTTTTTATTAGGTGGAGTCCCTAAACTTTGTGTACACGCTTGCATTTAGTGTCTGCTATAGCCTGTCCGTGTTTGATATGTATTGATAAATCTATTCAAATAAGAATCTCAACTGTTATCATAGTCCTACTGCTTGACATACCTTTTTTTCTCTCCTGCTGCAGAGGGCGAGTACGTAAGCGAGGCCTTGCTCGTGCCCAACCGATGCCGTTTTCTCCACAAGGAGCAGATGGATGTCTGCGAGAGTTTCATGTACTGGCACAACATTGCTAAGGAGGTGTGGAACAGACTACTGTAGACCAATTTAAAAATTGCACAATGAAGACATGAGAGGTCAATCATTTTAAAGAAGATGAGAAATCTTTATGTGACTGACACATTCTGCAATCATTCAGCCGGCACACAATTAAAAACACTAATACAGCCAGCTAGCTCTGACTGTATTACAGTCAGAGCTAGCTGGCTATTAGTGGTCTTTGTGGTGTATTGTTCTTGATGTCGTACTTCGTCAGAACTCCCACTAGAGATGATTTTCTGGCAGAGAGAGGTGCCACACTCCTTCATTTCTGTCATGAACGACGTATTTTTGACACTGTGTTGAAACACTGTGACACTATGTATTTGCTTCTGAATACACTCGAAATTTGACTGTGTTAGGAGTGCACTTCAGACAATCTGGAGCTCCACAGCTACGGGTTGCTGTTGCCATGCGGGGACCATTACCGGGGTGTTGAATACGTGTGCTGCCCGGGGCGCGGAAGTTCTGGTGATAAAGGAGAGGCAGAAGAAAGAGACGTCCCTGCTGGTCCTAAGACACTTGCATTCCAGACGAGTGGAAAACTCAGCTCTGTGTAAGATGATTCAGCTTGACCATGCAGACATGTTGTAGGTTGAGGCTGTGGTTTGTGTGAAATATTTATAGTCACCCATTTTTCCACACAGAACCAAAGTGACAGCACCCACTCCGAGCCCCTTTCCTGAAATAGATCTTGATGATGATTTGGAATTTGAAGATAATGAAGTGGTAGAAGACGAAGACGAGGACGAGGAGCAGGAGGAAGAGGAGGAGGAAGAAGTTGATGAGGATGAGGCAGAAGGAGAGGAGGAAGAAGAGGAAATGGCCACGAAGGATACAGAGTATGAATACCCTATCGACTCGGGTCCCTACCAAACATCGGACTACTTGGACACCTTCTACTATGAGAAAAGCCAAAAACCCACCACCTCTTCTCCTCTGATGAAGGGAGACAGCTGTAAGTCTGCCTCACTGTTTCTGTTCATCTTTCTATTGCTGAGAGAGAGAGAAAAAAATCATGCCCCGCTCATGGTTTAGTAACTGTTGTTACCAAAAATGTCAACTAGGTTCTCTGCCATTTCCAGACACATACGGACTCACCAGTGCGCCTCATGCTTGGATGTAGGAAATCTACACCACAGACATGCACACATGTCGGTTTCATGCTCTACTTTTCTGTAGCTCAGCTCAGTTCATGAAATGTGTGTGTGTGTGTGTGTGTGTGTGTGTGTGTGTGTGTGTGTGTGTGTGTGTGTCTGCGCGTGTGTGTGTGTGTGTCTGCGTGTGTGTGTGTGTCACATCAGTCTGGTGCATAGCACAGCAAGACCTCAGCAGGGTTCACTATGGGGCGTGCAATAAATGGAGCAATTGACCACTTCACTCTAAATTTCAGAGCAGTAAAAATTGATAGTACTCATTATGTGTGGGAAACACAGTAAACAATGAAAAACCAAAACTGGTTGATCATTTTTAGTCATATTTGTGTTGGGTGATGTTATGGTGTTGTCAGTGGTTTATTTTTACTCAAAATATTTTTAACCTTCACCCCATCAGTATGTTTATCTTATACTGGACTATGAGTACTACAAACTGTGGTCTCTGGGAGTAAACAACTGCAGGAAACGTTAAAATGTAAACTGCAAAGGCAGGTTTTATACAAGATTTAAAAAATTAAAAGAAATAAATTACAGCACATAAAGAAAATATATAATTTTAAAAAATGTAAATGAATTGTAATTATTATTTTATTGTATTTAAATCAAATTAATTAAATTTGACAAATAGGTTTTAAATAAGAAAAAAACTTGTCAGGTACAACAAACTAGCATAATTATGTGGTTAGGGATTAAACTGTTTAAACTCTGTGACTGTATATTTACACTTTTTTTTTTTTTTTTTTTACAGTTTTTTCTTTTACTTTCTGCTCATTTCAAGTAAAGGAAGCTATAAAAAAACATGAGAAAAAAATGAAGTTAAATCCAGTGGCTTAGTATTACTTGTTACCACTAGAAGTATTAATCCTAACCTTGTGTTAGATATACTGAATATATATTAATTTCATTAAAAGACGTGGTGTAACTTCCAGTCCAACCAAGCTGAGGTCAAATACTCAATCTGGGCCTCCAAGCTTAAAAAAAAATGTTATCACAAACAAATTATGAAATAGCTTGAACTCAAACATATCTACTCCAAGTTTTTTAAACATTGCTTCTTTCTTGATGGTGTTGCTCTGTGACCTGTACTGTCCTTTTTAATTGCAAGATAATTTCGCTTTGGCTCTTGCAGCCTACGTGACAGTAACAACCTGTTTCCTGTCTTTCCCATCTAGTGACTACAGCTAGGCCCACAGATGGTGTCGATGTTTATTTTGAGAAGCCAGTAGACGACACTGAGCATGCCAACTTCCTTCGTGCCAAAACAGACCTGGAGGAACGCAGAATGAAGCGCATCAATGAGGTAAATTTCACAGGGCTAAGAGCAGGCTAATGGCATCTTGGCTGGCAGGTCACACTTTTGACAGGTGATTCATTAATCTGGAATGAGATTTGCTCATCCGTTGCTCTTGTCTTCTAATCTTATTCTGAAAATGACAGTACAGTAGGCCTGTCCATGTTCAACCTCCATACAGGGGAGCTGATACTGAAAGACATTACTTAAATAGCTTCCAAGAAAATGTCCATTAGGGCTGGGTTTAAGATTTTATCGTGCGATGTGGAAATGACAAAATGTGTGAATGACAAAATTAGAAGATGTTACTCTGACGATCCTGTGACAACAAGATTTTCAAGTTGTTTTCTTACATTTCTTCACAAAACAAAGATTAAAGAAGAAAATAACTGAAGTTATTTTCTTCTTTAATCGGATATTCTTTGGATATTTGACCGGCATCTTTGGTCATGATGACAAGAAAGCTGTCACACAACTTCAAGATTGTTTTTTTTTATTTGGGTTTTCTTTGTGGTATTGCATAGCACCACTGCAGTGTTTTCTTTGTTATAAATGCAGTCAGACCATGTTGTTGAACTGATGCCTAAACCCCAAAAAGAAAACCTAGTTAGCAAATACGATAGCTGTATCTACAAGTCCTATCAGTTTTGAAGTGACAAAAGATGGTGTCTTTTGTTCTCCGAGTTTCATGAGAAGACTGTCTCCGTCACACACTCTGGACACATTCTGTGTGTTTGAATCCCTCAGATCATGAAGGAATGGGCAGAGGCAGACAACCAGTCAAAAAATCTGCCAAGGTCAGAGAGACAGGACCTGAATGAGGTAAGCAGGCATTTATCAAACCCGCTTTACTGACTTACAGTTGCAGTATCCCAGATAAAATGAATAATTATGGTCTTTTCTCTACCAGCATTTCCAGTCTGTGCTGCAGACGCTGGAGGAGCAAGTTGCTGGAGAGAGACAGAGACTTGTGGAGACTCATCTTGCCCGGGTTGAGGCCATTCTCAACAACAACCGCCGCCTGGCCCTGGAGAACTATTTGACAGCTGTACAGTCTGATCCCCCTCAGGTAAAACTACCCTGGAGTACAGAGGAGGAGAGAAGACAGAGATAAACAATTGCAGATATCTTGTCGATCTGTCTATATTTATACCCGGCAGCAAATTAGAAGAGCCTTTGTCTCATTTTCTGGTATTTTACTTCTCACTCTTATCTGCTGCTGAACTGTGTCTTCCAGCCAGAGCGTGTGCTGCAGGCGCTGAAGCGCTACATGGCTGCAGAGCAGAAGGACCGCAGACACACATTGAGACATTACCAGCATATTGTGGCGGTTGACCCCCAGAAGGCTGAGCAGATGAAATTCCAGGTGTGTGTGTGAGAGCGTGTGAGGTATTTGGATGAGGTGAGCACACACCTGTGCTCTGCACACGTGAGTCTCTTGTCTGCTGACCCTGAAACACACAGAAAACAGAGAACTCAACGATGTGAGGCAGCTACAAATCCTCTTTTCATTCAACTAAAAGCAAAGCCAGTCTTATGTGACACCAAAATATTTACAATCTGGCAGCACTTTTCATTTTAATTCAGTAATAACATTTAAAAATGAACAGGTAATAATTATGTTATTGCACACTGTTAACAGTGGGTGTATTTGGTTAAAGCTAAGACTCATATTTTTGCTGTAGGGTGCTAGGGGATCAGAAACATATCCTAATAAAGAGAAAATACACTAAAGCATACCAGTAGCATATTAATATTTTGGAGGCTATACAGTAACCTGCTAAAATACACAAAAACAGGGACGATATCAGTAATAATTTGGATTACAAATGTAATATTTTAGGCTAATATCGCCCCTTTGTAACTCACATTTTAAGCTCTTTTGGTCAGAAGCATGAGCAGAATCAATTTGTATTTCCTGCAGGTGTACACACACCTTCATGTGATTGAGGAGAGAATGAACCAGAGTCTTGCCCTGCTTTACAAGGATCCTACACTGGCTGAGGAACTGCACAGTGACATTCGTAAGTTATACTGCCCTGACAGAGATTTTCGCATCTATGGCTTCTGTTCTGTGTTGTTGTTGTTGTTGTTGTTGTTTTAATGCTTTTAAAATCTGTGTTGATGACTTTGCGTCTCATTCACAGAGGAGCTGGTCAGAGCAGAGCGAGGTGACATCAGTGAGCTGATGACCACCTCCTTCTCTGAGACCCGCACGACTGAGGAGCTTCTGCCTGCTGACAGCGAGGAGGAGAAGGATGATGAAGAAGAAGAGGAGAGAGCCTTCCAGAACAGGCCCTATCCCCCTCGCATTGGTACACAGTCCCTGTTAATCATATGCACTTAAGCAAAATTTGACATCCAGGTTGCTCTCGTTAATGATGCTTTTTCCCCCCCTGATTTTCTCCATAGAGCTGCAGCCTAACAGCAAGAACGGTAAGATAGGGTTTCCTATTGTTTTAATACTGAATTTTCCTCTTTTGTATGAATTGTAGTATGTTTTGAGTTACACTTCTCATAGCTAAACATGTTGCTGCACTTTTGTCTGCAGATGATGAATATGATTACACTACATCTGAGAGAGGGCCTACTTATGAATATGAGGTAAAGGTAAGATTGTAGCCAGTCTAAAAGGCTTTTCATATCTTTGATAGACTTATGTGTGTGTAAAGGTTCTGTTTTCTGTGACCCAAAATTTTGCTTACCCTTGCTGCTCTTAGATCAACACCTCTGCAGAGCTCAAGCAGGCGATCAGACCTAATGAGATCGCTAGAGATGAACTGGTAAGAGTATATGCATTATAATTTCCTTTAAGCCAGAAAACCAATTTCTTGCCTTGATGTGTGTCTTGTGTTTATTGGCACATATTTCTGTCTTTCCACAGCAGCCTGATGCTTTGGAGACATTCAACCGTGGTGCCATGGTGGGCCTGCTGGTCGTAGCTGTGGCTATCGCCATGGTGATGGTAATAAGCCTGCTGCTCGTGCGCAGGAAGCCATACGGCACTATCAGCCATGGCATTGTTGAGGTACGACCCCAGCTAGACCATTCATTTAAGTGAAGTTCCTATGAACATGCAATTCATACTTGACCTTAAAACACTTTACTTCTACATATTAAAGGTGTTTAAACTCTTTTTAAAGACTCTTTTTAAATTTTACATTCTGATATTTAGCTGTGAAGATCATAGCAACTCACTGGAAGCATGGATGTCAATCCAAACATTTCAGGAAAGCATTATTCTTGCCAAAATGTAAAGTATGGTAACTTCCTGTGTGCTAAAATATGCAAGCGGTTGCTATTATTATTCATATTAAAAGGTTCTTGTTAACATAAAATGTATATTCAGCACATTGAACAATGTAACAACACTGCATAGATTAAGCACACTGAGAATTAGAGATTCTAACTCATAGGTGTCAAACTCTGGCCTGCGGACCAAACGCGAAGCCATACCAAATTGTTATTAGAGCTGGCTTACTGGTATTATACAGCTAATATACCGTGGCTCAGGGGGTTGGGAAGCGCATCTGTAACCGGAAGGTCGCCGTTTTGATCCCCGGGCTCTCTGTCCTGGTCGTTGTGTCCTTGGGCAAGACACTTCACCTACTGCCTACTGGTGTTAGCCAGAGGGGCCGATGGCGCGATATGGCAGCCTCGCTTCTGTCAGTCTGCCCCAGGGCAGCTGTGGCTACAACTGTAGCTTGCCTCCACCAGTGTGTGAATGTGAGAGTGGATGAATAGTGGCATTGTAAAGCGCTTTGGGTGCCATGAAAAGCGCTATATAAATCCAATCCATTATTGTTAATATATATATTGTTTAGTATTAAGCTTTGCTTGTTCCATATTCAGTTTTTCAGCAAAACGTGTTTGAGTCCATAAGAAGAGATTCATTCTTAAATCTGGAGGAAGATTTTTTTTTCCAATAAATATTAATGTTAGCCCGCGACCTTGTTCCAGTTTTGAATTTTGGCCCACTGTGTTTGAGTTTGACACCCCTCTTCTAACTGGTGATGGGCAGCTAGCTCCAGCTACACGTACAACAAGTCTTTCTATTGAGCTCGCACTAAGATCAATAACAGTACTGTTACTTTAAGATCCATATAATGATTATTATCAAGTTTTGAAATGTTTTTCAAAGTTCAGAATCTGGGCTAGACCTCAAACAGTATCCTTCCTGTCATACAGTGCGTCACTAAATGTCTTCCTGTCCTTCTTGCCTGTGTATTCAATGTTTCTAAAGCATGTAACCTCAGCATTGCTGATTCATTTGCAAATTTAAGCTGCAAACAATGTGAAACGTTTCCAAACTTTTTTTTTTTTACTGACTGTAACTGCAATCTAAGATGCCATCTATCATGTTATCATAAAATCATGCTGTTCAAAGCATCCCAGGTTTACCAACTTTTCTTAAAGACCGTGCTGTATCATCAGTATTATCCAAGTAGCTCTGTGAGTTTCCAAGTATAAAAACTGTGTTGAATCCATCATAAAAACATTAAATTATAGTGGACCTCATCCTCTCATTCTGTCATTCTGTCACATCTAGCCCACAGTTTAGTTATATCTCAGGTCATGGTGTGATCATTGCTTCTGACTTTGTCTTTAGTGTGTTATGACTCAGGGTCTTGTGTGTCTCTCAGCAGGTTGACCCGATGCTCACGCCAGAAGAACGACAGCTCAACAAAATGCAAAACCATGGCTACGAAAACCCCACCTACAAATTCTTTGAACAGATGAACTGAAGCATCGGGGCAGCCAGCAAGTCATGCCTGACCACACGTTGTGTCCCTCGACTCTTCCCAACAGTGATGTCCCAGCTACACTCCCTATGTTGGATTTATGATATGTCGCAAATGTAAAGTAACTGAATAAGTACGGGGTTACATCCCAAACCCATTGCAAATGACCCGACAACAACCAATCATCCGATTCATCACCTATAATACTCCTTCGGCTTAGAGTCTGAGGATGTTTCTTTGCATTAGCAGTGTCACAACATTTCATAATCCTAAAACCATTCACCTCCTCCCAGTGGCATGACTTGACCTACTGCTCCTCGTGAGAAGCTGAATTTGAACGGTGCATAATGCTTTATAGTATTTATTTTCAGTAGTAGTGTCTCTGTTCAGATTGTACCACAGTTAGATGTGATGTATCTGTGTAGATGAGTGTGAGTGACAGCTGAGTTTAAACATGGCATAAATCCCGATTTAAGTAAGAGTTAGTGATAAAAACAAAAAAATATCCAGCGTATTCTCAAACTTACCTCCATGAGCTACTGTTTCATCGCACAGTGCAAAGTACGACTACATTAGGCAAGAATGGCGAGGTGTTAACTTTGAATGTGTGAGACATCAGGCTTTGATTTGAAACACAGAAATAGGCCACACTAATCGATACAGAGCTATGTGCTGGTGGTACAAAAGAAAATTTTTTTTTTTTAAAAAAACAACAAAAAAAACACCAAATATTTAATTTAGCTTATTTAGTCAGTGAATGAGTTTGTTTTATTTGTTCTGCTATCTAAAGAACTGTAAAACAGAATAATCAGAAGTCCGTTATTTTGATGAAAGCATGACAACTTGGTGTATGATGCTGCAGTATTTATTTGTGTTGTTCCTGTCATTGCTTTTGAAAAGTCGGAAATGTCACAGTTCAAAATGGACACTGTAAATAACGTAAGAAGTACATACTGCTAGATGTAGACATTTCTATGATTAATTTGCATTGATGTAATGGAATAATACATAAAAATAGTACATTGTGCTGTTATGAGAAGGAGAAACACTTTCCTAACATGGCTGATTGAAAACGGACTGTTGTAAAAACCAGCACAAGACAACGACACAGCAACTACTTTCTGAATGTATTTAAGGTAGATGTTGAGGCTCCATCTTCTTTTCGGTACTGCATCATTCCCTTAGAAAACCTTAGTAGGAGTAGTTAACTTCAGCACCTCCAACAGACTACATGCCTGATGCCCTTTCTCATCACCTTGTGTAGCAGCCTGTTCATCGTCACATCTTTTGGCAGGTTTGAATTAGAGCGGAGCGGCTTAACAGTTAGACGTATCGTACCGCACAGAGCAGTGAGTGGAAAGAGGGCACAGCTATAGTAATGTGAAGTGTCAGCGTGTGCAGTAACTCCCAAAAAACTGACCACACTCTGGCATGATAGTCGTACTGTTTAACACCTTTGAACACTACAACATTTGAGCATTAGTAATCTAGTATAGACGCTGTACTAAAGTTCCTATCATCATCAAGAAGCTTTTTCACTAAATGATTCATGGTAGTTTGTCATATTTATGAACAACATAGTACACCATATAGGTACTACGAAAAGGGACTGCCCCCCCCCCCCTTTTTTTTTCTGATTAATTGTTAAGTGCTTAGTGTATCGATTTGATTTCATTTAGCAACATCGTGTCAGATCGTCTAGGTTAAAAAGGTCACGTTGTGGGATGTTGCTTTTGATTCATCAGTCTTTAACTATGTGCGACATAGTACAGATAATCAGTACCAAAATCAGGTTAGAGTTTATTTGTTTATTTCTGGGTGACATTTACTGTAAAAACAAAAAACAAAGACAGCAAGAAAGAAAACACTGCAAAAACTCAAAATCTTACCAAGTATATTTGTCTTATTTCTAGTCAAAATTATCCCATTACACTTAAAATAAGACACAATCAGCTACAGGGCAACATTTCAGTAAGCTAAAGGAACTTGTTTCAAGACAGTGAATCTTGAAACTAGAGAAAAACTAGAGATTTTTCACTTGTTCCACTGGCAGATTTTTTCACTTATTTTAAGCTAAAATATCTTGTATTAAGTGAAAAAATCTGCCAGTGGAACAAGTGAAAAATCTCTAGTTTTTCTCTAGTTTCAAGATTCACTGTCTTGAAACAAGTTCCTTTAGCTTACTGAAATGTTGCCCTGTAGCTGATTGTGTCTTATTTTAAGTGTAATGAGATAATTTTGACTAGAAATAAGACAAATATACTTGGTAAGATTTTGAGTTTTTGCAGTGAAGCGGCTTTTGTTCACTGTAACGAACGTTAGATTTGTTTTTGTGTGAAGCTTGTTTTGAAATAAGCGAGAGATTTTGACTATTGGACTATCCAGTCTTCTGTTCCTTCTTGTTAGGTGCGTTCATTGCAGGTTGCGGTCGTGTTATGACAGGTAAAGAGAAGTCATAGCTCCTGTATAATTTGTACAGCTACGTTAGTGAATGAAAACATTGTACGTTCGCAGTTTAAGTCAGTTGATCTTGTAATGATACTACTGAAACCATAGATGAGAATAAGCTTGCCTGTGTTTCCCAAACCACTGAAGGTTTCCTACCAGCATTTAGCAGACTTAGAACGGTGTATACTGTAGTTACTCAAATCACATTTGTACTTCTGTCCTCTGTCGAATTCTAGACTTCTTTGTTGGTCTGTCCCCCTTACTTCCCAATGAACTATAAACAATGTTATTGAAATTTTAATTGCTGCATTATTGCCTTTTACAATGCTGTGTTTTGGATGTAATGATTCTGTATTTTTTATTTGTATGTAATAATCATTTGGATCAAGGGTCATGCTTTTCACGTGTAATTTTAGAAGCTTGGACAAGAAACACTGACAAGTAAATGTGAACTACAGACAGACACATTGCCTCTGCCTAATTGACAAGGGGTGGCACTAAGCACAAGATGAGCCAAATTGATCCAATTGTGTACAGATTGCTAAATGTTAGACGCCGATCCTGTCTGTCTGGTTTCAATTACACTGCAGGATTTTAGGGGTGTTGATAGCAATGTTGGTCTTCATTTTCATTAAGAGTTTTAACCAAAGACATGATCCATAAATAATGAGACAGATCATCAAATTTGGCAAAATGTTTTCCTGTGTAACTGTACTGCAAGCAATCTGACAAACTGAAACTGGTGAAGCTAATTAACAGTCTAATAAAAATGAGTGACCCATAAAATATTGTCTCTGCTTTTTAAATGTGTTTATCGTGGGGCGATCGTGGCTCAAGAGTTGGGAGTTCGCCTTGTAATCGGAAGGTTGCCGGTTCGAGCCCCGGCTCGGACAGTCTCAGTCATTGTGTCCTTGGGCACGACACTTCACCCATTGCCTACTGGTGATGGTCAGAGGGCCCGGTGGCGCCAGTGTCCGGCAGCCCCGCCTCTGTCAGTGCGCCCCAGGGTGGCTGTGGCTAGAATGTAGCTTGCCATCACCAGTGTGTGAATGTATGGGTGGATGACTGGATATGTAAAGCGCTTTGGGTTCCTTAGGGACTAGTAAAGCGCTATATAAATACAGGCCATTTACCATTTACATGCGTGTTTCTCTGTCTATACAATGTACCAGGGTCAAACAGATGGCCTACAGGGTTGATGGCTCTGAAAAAAATGGTGGATTTTTCATTTTGTTTTGAACCAGGAAGCATTGTAAAGCATGACTTTAATGACAAAGCACACCATGAGAGCTGTCCAAAGACATTACTTATTGCATAGCCTACCACACTGAGCTAAGATCAGTGATGATGCATTTCTTTGGTTAACTACATTAACATTTCTTTGTAATCTGGGTCTTCATCATCTTTTATCTGAAAAGATGTTACTCACACTAAAAGAGAGAGTACATATATATATATATATATATAAGTTTTATATGCAGTGCTTGTGCTGGTCCAGCGCAAAAGCACAACAGTAGTGAGTTAGACATAGACAGCACTCCTCTTTACCACAATCGCATGAAAGGAAATTCACTGTCATGCTCCTCACGAAGGCAAAATGAATATTGAATTTTGATCACCTTGTAACTTGTGCAATACAACCTATGATGTAAAAGCCACAGTCAAAGGGGGGAAATCTGGCTTACTCACACTGGAAAATTAGCTTCTTTTCTTTTTTTCTACTACAGGCTCGTTTTTCTTGGGAAAGAGAAACCTAACGTAAAATCGGTTTACACTGTTTCTTTTGCTAATTAACAGTATGTTAGTTTCATTAGTGAATTGCCTGTTTTTCTTAACTTAAAGGTGCAAGTTTTCAACGTCCTGCTCACTTGTGTGCCACGCATTGATGTAATATTTGGTAGTAAGACTTTCTGCATGATAAAAATCTTAACCAAGGTTAAGATAAGGTTTTCTCTCAGCTTTCAGTATGGAGTTTCAGTGACTCCTAAAGCCACACTGTCACTTCTGTGAAGCCAAAATTGCAGTTCACTTCCTTTGTCAGGAAAAGCTACGATGATACCATCATTTCTTTAACCTCTAAAAACAAAACTGTTTCAACAAATACACTTGAGCTCAGCTTTAGATGACTTTTGTATGGGGTGTCAGAGTGGAAAACTTTTACCTTGCATTGCAGTTCTAGACATATACAGTACATACAGTTCTAATTACCCATTCATTCTAATGGGTATTTAGTACGTTAGTAGCTTACTGGTATTTTCCTTTGAAATGAATGTCATGCAATGAGTAATGCTATACTGTAAATGCGCTGTGTGTGTTTTTCTTTTTTTTTTATGCCTGCTTTTTTTTAAAAAAAATTTAATTTTAAAGTTGCCTTGACACAGTTCTCAAGTAGCTATTCACCTGAGAGTCACCAGCGTGGGCAGGTCTCACATTTCCTTCACCCACAAATTACAAAGAAGTGTCAAGCCCCAGCCCCTGTCTTTACACAGGTTCACTTCTTCCAAACCACAACACTGACGGGTAGTCCTGCTTACCCAGATTACTGTGAAAACTCTGTGTGGCTGTACAGTGACAGTTTGCCATTGATGCTTCCAACACACATAACTCATCTTGGTAGTGGTTCCTCTGAAGTCAACTGCTCACATACCGCTACTGTGGTAATGTACGACAACTCATATTAAACCAGACTTTAATCAAGTTGCATTCTGAGTGTGCTTTTTGTTTAGTTCAGTAACGCTTTGATTCATTCAACAAAACAACAACATGAAACTCCTTAAAATGCAGAGATTAAAAGCCTCCGTAGGTGGATCAAAGATGTTACTGCATGAAATGCGCATTTGACCAAATAAAAGATAAATCTCATTTTTATCATATGACACGTGGGCGGTGGACGCACTAATGTGGAATGTGCAGATGAGCGCAAGTACCCCACACGGTTAGACACCTCGGTGAGTCAGCACTGATGATGGGTAAAGTGTCTGATGGTGATTGTCAACTGACGGCGGGTGGGACAGCAGGTGTTGAGGAGTGGGGTGTTAGGGGGGCCTGAGAGTCTTGAGATTACTGGTAGGTGAAGCCCTTTGCATCAGTTCTGGCTTTTTCTTCCTATATAGTGCAAGGTGACATTTAAGCATTGGTATATTGCTAATTTCACTGAGAGGAATCGATGAGATCAGACTGTCCAGTGGTTTGAGCAACATTTGACAATAACTGCACAAACAAGGGTGTGAAGAATAGCCCCCAAATGTCACCGACTTTCTTGTAAGCATGCACACAGCACGATACCTATACGTGATTAAGCTACCACGAATGGTCAGATATCGTATATTACATCGCGGAATTGTAACGTATGGCAGTAATGCACTAATAACTGCGAGAAAACCTCTTAAATAAAAAAAGTAAGCTGAAAAAAAAACAAACCCACACAAAATGACAGTTTCTAGTTTTTTCCCTTCTTAATGCAACAACCTGTCAAACCTGTGATCACAGCCATTACAGGAAACCACCTTGTGGTTCACACTTTATGCATGTCCCTTTATCATATAGGTGAGAAGCATTTATGACGAATACTACTTAATCTTAAGTGCTTTATATTTGGAATTAAGTTCTATGTAAATGATGAACTCTTGAAAATTATTGGGAAAAGCAGTTTGCGCACTGTATTCACCACATAGGAAATGTTCACATATCCAAAACATGCTGCCAAAGTCAAAATGGAAAAAAAAGCAAAAAAAACCCCCCCAAAGTTAACTTAAAATTCTCTAAGATCATGCATGATCGTGCATGTGGAGAAACAAAATCACTTTTTATGTGTCGCCTTTTTAATTCTGCAACTCTGAACAGAGTCAAGTTGGGGGGTTTTTTAATACGCTATTCATTTCTTTTTTGTCTTAATATGCAAACAGAAACCTTGCAGAGAAAAAATTCTTGAGCAAGATCTTATCTCTGCTTAAAACAAACTACTCACCACAAACCAAAATATAGCATTCGATACAACACATTAGGTGGTGTTTATTGTAATATATAAGAAGTAGTAATCGTGTCAATTTATATCCCTC
Organism: Aulonocara stuartgranti; assembly: GCF_965226115.1. Taxonomy (NCBI): domain Eukaryota; kingdom Metazoa; phylum Chordata; class Actinopteri; order Cichliformes; family Cichlidae; genus Aulonocara; species Aulonocara stuartgranti. The sequence continues at coordinate 9,316,319 of NC_138947.1, read as the reverse complement.
ATGACAACTGGACATTGCAAGAACAATAAGGGCAGGAACAGTGTTCTTTATAGAAACTTAAAAGCCATGCACAACAATGTATTAATACAACAGAAATAGCAAATGATAGCAATCGCACTATGATTCCTCTACGAGACTTGAGTTAAAAAATCAATATCAAAACAGCTTGATTTATACAGCTCATATGAGACAATTGGGATTCTTTGGCAGGTTTTAACAATACAGTGCACAATGGGAAAAATCTGATCCATGTGTTTCTAAATAAATGTAATTGACAAGGTCAGTAATCCAGTCAGCATTTAAATCAAAGATTAGTTCTGAAGGTGTTGAGGTAAATACGAAATGCATGTAGTTATAATAAGCTGATAGTCAAATAAAAGTAATGGCGTTTTTACTGTGTAATATAACGTGTTAGATTTACTTTAAACAGTAGGTCGAACAAAGTGTTGTTGTTGTTTTCTGCATTTCCAAGAGCAACTTCCTGAATGTAAAGAAAATGCAGAAAAAAAAGTTTCCTGCTGAGGTTTTTACCTCAAGTGGTGCTATGGAGCTGTTTTTCAACAAATGGGCACTTCCATTGCCTGTTTTGGGTGTGTGTATTAGTACATAAAGGCCAGTGAGGCCTTGCAAGTCCCCACCGATGCCTTTTCTAATATTTCACTGAAAAACAGGTGGTAGAAACATACTGACATGTGCAGAAATGTGCTAAATCTGTTTTCTAGTAAACAGAGCATTAACAATTTGATTTGAAAAAGAAAGTGCACTCTAAGTTCTATAGTTTTACATGCAAGGACATAATTAAAAAAGCCTACAACCTCAGATGAACAAGACAAGAACACATGAAATAAAGCACTGTGCCATCATTTATTTAAAAAAGAAAAAATCAGAATCAGTGAATCAAAAACTGAGAACACTTTGTGATTCACTAGCGTGCAGAACCATCTTTAGCTAGTATAACCTGAAGTAACTGTTTTTTCTATGATTTTATCTCTTGCATCATAGTGGAGAAATTCTGACCACTCTTTTTTTACAACTTTGCTTCAATTTATTGTGGTTTGGGGGAAATTGTTTGTGCACAACTACCTTAAGGTCCCACCGCAGCATTTCAGTTGGGTTGAGGCCGGGTTTTTAACTGGGCTATTGCAACACCTTGATTCTTTTCTTTTTCTGGCATCCTGTTTTAGTTTTGCTGCTGTGCTTGGGATCTTTGTCCTGTTGCATGACCCCATTTCAGCCAAGTTTTAGCTGTTGGACATACAACCTCATTTGTCTCTAGAATATATTGGTATACAGAGGAGCACAGATGGCGGTTTGCAGAGCTTAAGCTATGCTGCCATGTTCTTTTAGAGAGAAGAAGATTTTTACCAGTTCCTGTTAATAACTTTAAAATTCAACATGCTAATTGAGGCAAGTAGAGTCTCAGATGTAGCTCTTGGGTTTTTGCAGTTTCTCAGAGAAATAGACGCTCTGATTTTTGAGTGAATTTGCCGGGCGTCCACATATCATGTCTTGAATGTTTTCCACTTATGAATAATCATTCTTACTGTAGACTTCAGATTGTTTGGAAACTGTCTCATAAATCTTCCCAGACTGACAGACAACAACAGTTGCTTGTGTTAGAACATACCTGATCTTTCCTTCTTGGCATTGTGTTAATGTACATCTGAATGCTCCATAACTGCCAAAAGTCTTGTTTTTGTAGAGATGCTCTAACTCACTAATGATCAGCTAACTGGCTGCATTTGATTAGCACCAACTGGTTGCTACTTTCCCTCTTAATTTCCATGGATGTAGCACGAGTTTAGTATGAACTTTCCACATAGTTTCTGTATTGTGGCTTCTGTATTAACTATGCTGTTGTAAAAATGAGCTTCTATTTAAATTATTTTAGAATCAGGTAAGGAACAGATGATTTTATATTGCATTCTGAAATGTAAAATGAAAGTTGTACTACTTTCTTTTTTCATGACTGTATAATGCTTTAAAAATGTCTTTGCAAATGTTCTTGCACTTTGTAAACATCAGGTATATACACTACATTTTAGTAAGCATTACTCAATTAAGAACTGAAATACTTACATGAAACTGTTTAAACTTTAGTCATCCACAAATGGCTTGTTACTGGAACCGAGTCTATGTAATGCTAGCTAGCAAGTTAGCCAAAGAGAATCATTATTCTGTGTGCAATGGAGTATTAGATATGTTATTAACATTACATTTCACTGTGCTTGTAGTTTCAGTAAAAGTGAACATGGCAGTCATCAGTAAAAGCAAAGAAATAATTTCACTAAGCAAAGCTAAAATTAATATAATTCATGCAAAAAGGTGTTTTCAGGCTTTTGACCACACACAATAGTGTTTTACCATGTTCTCTTTTAACAGTTTTTGCATGTTGACTCAAACTAAAAGCTACTTTTTAGAGCTTCTACAATAAACAAGTTTAGACAACACTGGCTTACAAGTAATACTATTGACAGCCTCAGAAATATTGATACTTGCTTTCCAGTTGCAGTTTATGTGCTACCGTGCTGCTGAAATGAACACTACATAAAGTCCTAGCTCTGTCTTGTACATATGTTTTGTTTCAATTTGTAACCATGATTGTTTGGTTTTTACACTTGCAGCATGTTCAATTGTGCTAAATAGTCTACTGTGTTTCTTCTGTGCCAACCATGACAGCATAGCTCATGTTGTTTTGTCACCTTGTCACTGTCACTGTGTGTGTACCTGGTGTGTGTATGTGTGTCCACACCTGCGTGTACACAAAGAAAGGTTCCATTATAGCCGGAACTATCTTGAAGGTGGTAAAACCACTTTGTGAAGTAAATAACACTGGTCATCATATTACACTAGCATACTATATTGGTAAACCAAGGATCATTAAATTTATGTGGATATAATGGTAATACCAACCACCTAAGTAAATATTGCGGCAGACCAAGGTAACCTCCTCATGACAACTGCACTCCTGAAAAGCATCTGCCTGTCTAAACATCACACCTTCCTTCAGTTGAACAGTTTAAGGAAGTTACAAAAAGAGCCAAAGATCTTGAATCAGCCTTGAATCTCCCCAGATTTTGACCAAATGAGCATCCAGAATGCACATCATACCTGAGTGGGTCACAGCTCTTTGAACAGCAGGACTCTAACACAAATATTCGAGAACAAGCTTTAATGTCGTTTTTGATCGTTCTGCCCTCCTAACAGCTCGGCAGTTACTGTTTTCACTTTGTGAGCCTTGCCTCTGTGTGTGCGCGTATCTTTGTTTGTGTAATAATGGCAAAATGTGGTCCGCCCACATTCACAGACAGACACACGCCCACGTTCTCAATAATCTGTCAGGCATTTGTAACTGCAATTAAATTTTTGTAAATGCAAATATTTCTAATGACGAGTGTGGTTCACTCGGTGGTCTCTAATCATTTTTAGGTGGAAAATGCTCATCTGTGTTGACAAACTGCTGATTTTCTTTACACTTGTATGAAGAGCCCAAATTATACTGTATAACAAGAATTCTTTAAAAAGATGGCACATCTGCATGTTTTTCCTATCACATGATGTCTCCCCCTGAGCTGAACAAAAAAAATGTAAAGAAACAACCTTTAAGTTTTAAAAATGTAGCAGAAAAAAAGAACTAGCTTAAAAATTAAAGCTAATTTAGGAATATGGCAAAACAAACCGTTAAATGCAAGCAAAGGCACAGAGTATACTCCACCATCACGGGCTGACAAACTGACCAGCTCGCTACAGTTGGCCTATTTTTACAGGTTGTCACGCCAACATCTGACATATCGAAAGGCCAAAGCAGATATTTCTATTTTCAGAGCGCAGCTTTTAGTAAAGCTCGGCCCTACATATCAGTACCACTGGGCTTTGGTCTGTATGTTTCCTGTCACAGATGACTGTCTTTGAAGTGGTTTTTGTCTCAGCAGAGAACAGTCTATTAATGTAGTGACCAGCAAATGAAGTAGGAGGAGAGGAAATCATGTACAACATGTACAGGTGTGCAACATTACCATTCAACCACTGTCCTCATTTTTCTCTCTCATTTTCAAAAAGGTTTTCATTGTTAATTTGGTTTGGTTTGTGTTTTGTATTCGGCAACAATAGCTGTATGACACTTATACAAGAAGTAGAAATTATTCCTTATCAAAACTTCCTCCGTGGTTTGAGCAAAGCAAAATTTAACAAAGTACTGGTTTAGTTAACAGAAAGTCCCCATCTTTAATCACAAAAGGCAAGCCTTTTAGCGCTGTAATCAGAGCACCAATCAGAGAGAGTTAACATGAAGAGGAGGGACTGAAGAGACAAAAGAGGAAACCACCCTGCCCCACAGTATAACCTGTGCCCTGACAGACATGTCACTTTAGAAGTCGCTTCACAGTCATGATGCGAGGTAGCTCATCGTTCGCCTTGGAGAATATTCACTAAACATCTGGTAAGTGCCTCATTCATGCAGCTTGTTGCTTCTTAGATTTCCAACACTTGAAACCACAAGAAGATGCACCTCAACATTTCTCATCTTTGCTCTTTTTAACTGTCTAATCTTTGATCTACTGTAAACACAACTTAGCACTGTGCTACTGATATGTTACCCGTTGAGGGTTTTATCAATTGGGTGTCAACTCTAGTGCTTTACGTGTGAGCTCTGGAAGGGTTTACTTTAACTACTTCTCTTGTCAAATGTGTAAGGCTTTACATTGACATTGATTATACTTTTACTAAAAGGAGATCAAACACCTGCTAACTATGGCACAACTCAGGTCTACATTGATCCGAGCAGCTGCAGTGGGAACAATATATTATACCAGGCAGTTTATGACAAATAAACAGTTAGATTAAGACAAATAGATTTAAACCAGGTAAGCGTGAACTTTGGGCACAGCATAAAATAACATTTATAGGCCAGCAGCTTCCAGGAGAGCACCTCTATATGCACTACAGTGAACAATCATAAATTATACAGTACTATTGGAATTACATAAATGTCACCAGAAAGTCAGCACAGTATTTGAAAACACATTATAATCACAGTTAAAATGAAAGTGCATGAATTGGCACATAATGCACTCTGAAAGACATCAATAATCTTGAAAGGCCTTTGCAAGTAAGACAAGAGCATCAATATACAGATGAAAGATTTGTTTATGACACATTTCTTTTCACATCTCACCAAAATCTCCTTGGATTTAAAATAATGTTAATTAAAAAATTTTTTTTAATGATTATAAATACATTATGTAATGTTAGTGTGTCCTTGCTCTGTTAGTCAGAGCAAGGACTAATAGACTCAAACACAGCTGTTATCCAACTGCAATAACACATCTGAATACTACAAAAAAATGTCCATCACGCCACTCTTGTGTTAATCTATGCACGGTCTGAAGCATGTGTGTGGGAATGTATGTGAATGTTTTACTGTTATATCTTATTAGTATTTTAAGTATTCTATCTATTTTATTTATTGAATTTTATTGTTTTATTTATATTTTGATATTGCTAGGGATGATGCAATGATCGGGGACCATTCTTAATTTCGTTGTTCTCATGACAATGACAATAAAGTTTCTGATTCTGATTCTGATCCACATGCTTAATTATATTGTCGTCACGACTGTGACAACTAATACAATAATGTTTTAATAATGACATTGGTATTTTATTATCATTATTGGCGCTGTTTTAACGTAAATGCAGGTCACTTAAAATGACTATGTGGAAAATGACGAAAATTGTACTCCAGAAATTTTAATTGTTCTGAAAAGAAAGTTACTTTATATGTAGCTTTGCAAAATCAAAGCATTATATGCGCGTATACTTAATATATCTTTATATTTGAAGCCGTAAATGCCATACTGGGAAATACGGGTCAACGCACTTTATATTCATCTATGCGGACGATACCCGTCACTAAACTGACATAAGCTTGATTTGCACACTGAATTCCCTACGTGCTTTCGACACTGTTTATGTAGAATTAAACATTTAATAATTGTCTTGACTTTAAAAAAACAAAAAACAAAACCGATAAATGCATGCTCAAATGAAAACTCAAGCTTGTCTTCAAGCCCAAGTACACAGAAGCACTAAGTAACTTTGTACTTTCGATAATGGCCTTGCGCCACTGTCACTTTCACTCTCACTGCTCCATGCTGTACCACTTACACCTACATATGAGACACAGCCAAATAATTGACAAATATAAAAACTAAAAATAATTTGAAATTAATTAAAGCAAGCTAAAACGCTTTTAAAAGGCTTTAAAGGATTAAATCGCTCATGTAAACTATTTTCGTGAATTTTTACGCAAGACAAAAGATTTTGATTGGTGCATCATTTATGCACATATTTTTTTTAAATTCCAGTAATGAGACAACTAAATGTCATTTTGTTTCACATTTACTTTTCATTTACAGTCACCATCGAGGTACGGGTATGGGTTTGCAATTGCGCAAAAAAAGACAACAAAAAAACCTTCTGAAATAGCTCACAGTACTTGTGACCTCTGCTTCAGAAACCGACCGCACACTGTATAATCATAAAGGTTCATTATAGACTTCAGACGGTGTGAAGATGACAAACTTTCAGGCATCCGGTAGTTTTAGCGTACAGCCACAGCCTCTTCATCCATGTATTCTCAATATTAATGTTAAATTCCAAAAAAATACTTACATATTTACATATTCCACCCCTGCAATATCTTGCATCTGATGTTTACTGTACTCAAATATGGTCTTATTGTTGTTGATGTTCAAACTTTTTACTCATGTTTACGCGTGTACAGTCATTAGTCATGGTTTCATATACTGTTAGGGCTTTGTGGCTTTAGAGTGTGTATGTGAACTCTGAATATCAAAGCTTTCACATAAGAGTACATTTCCACACAGCAGCCAGGCATTCAAGCATGATAACAGACACAGTAGTGATTGAGGAAAGTTTTCTTGCAAATATGACTCTACAAAAAGATACAGGATTTTTTTAAAGAATACTTTTAAAAAACTGTTTTGAAAAGTCCCTGAAAATGAAATTGAGTTACACCGGTTCTTTGTAATTACACAAATAATAAATATCTTTGTAATAATCATGTTGGGTACATTCTGCCCCCTCAGCTTTCACTATAGGTAATGCTCTTTGGAAAGGGTGGAAAAAAACAGTGCAAACCACAGAGAAGTATATCTGTTAATCACAAGCCAATCTGTGCTGCTGTTTTTCAACCTGATTTTCCAACATACAATTTAGCATTTCTGGAAATGTCACATAGCAATGTGGCAAATAGATGGAACAAACTTTCAGATAGAGTGGGCATAATCTGATGGGATATCTCTTTTGGTTTTGGTTTTCTCTTCTCAGACTTTTGATTATACATCTACACCTTCAGACATGATCAGAATCAACAACACCCAATACTTCCACTTCCTGGAGCAGGCAGATGCCTTACGCCGCTCAGGGTCACTCTGTGATGCTATAATTTCGGTAAAGAGTCAAACTTTCAGGGCTCATCGTCTAGTACTAGCCTGTGCTAGCAGAACTTTAGCACAGCAGCTAGCCCGCGGAGACATAGACAGCCCTGTATGCTGCACTCTAGAGTATTTTTCACCTCACACCTTCCAGCAAGTTCTGGATTTCACCTACACGCAAGCTCTTGAGGTCTCTGTGGATGATCTGCAACTACTGTTGAAAGCTGCACAACTGCTGGAGATGCAGCCACTGGAGGATCAGTGCAGGAAGCAGCTGGACACTCTTGACTGCAGAGCAGAAAAGCAGGAAAAAAGAGACAAAACCACTGATGTCAAAGTAGAAAAGGAGACTCCAGAGGGACAAGATCAACATTCAAACGCAAGTCCATTTAATGAGGATAAACTGCTTAAGAGGTCCTTCCCTGGGAATGAGGCAGGCACTGCCATGGAAAACCTTTCACCCTCTACTCCTACTAAGACCCACAGCAGTCCATCACCCCCAAGAAAGAAGGCCAAACTGTCCCCTATTTCAGAGCCAATTCACAGCAGAAACAGTGCTGTTGCCAAGCCTGCTAGTAGCAATTCCTCTTTCTCTTATCCATGGACTTTCTCTACAAACATGTGGGACTCTGTGAGCACCTTGCGGCGAATAGCAGAAAACTATCCAAGCTTACTTGCAGCTCACCCTCTTCAGTCACCCAACCAGTCCTCTATACCCTACCCATACTCTCTCTCCAGTCCCCAAATGTTCCCCCTACTAAGTTCTCATTTTCAAACCCCAGGTCAGAACCCCATAATGGGCTACTCAGGCTTCCACCCCCGCTATGCACAAAACATTTACACTGGTCCAACTCGAATGGGAAACATAATCAAACAGAGCCTTTTAAAAAGAAAAAGATCTAGCCAGAAAGCATTTCCTGGGACTGTTCAACCTGGTGAACCAAGGTAAGACACAGTTCGGACATGATTTTGGAAACTTGGTTGTTTTTTTTTCTAGTCATTATCTCCAAATTTTTCCTCTAATAGAGTAATTTAGAATCCCCCGATTTGCTCAATTTTTCCTTTGTGACAGCTACCACACCTGACTCACTGCTTTTTGGGTAGATATGTGTTAACAAGCCTCCTGCATTTTCCAGCTACATCAGTTTCACCTGTTAACCCTTCCTTGCCAGTCCAGGTCTGTGAAATTCATTTTTGAGAAGTTATCATCCTAGCTTACACTGCGCAAAAGGGCTAAAAAAGATATATATATATGTATATATATATGTATATATATATTTTTATATATATATATATATATATATATATATATATATATATATATATATATAGTAAGTTTCATTTATCATCAAAGTAATAACCCACTTCACCTTGTTTTGTTTTTATGTGATAATTTAGCGTATACACATTGCGCACTGTTCCTCACAGCAAAACCAAATAGAACATAACGGGGAGCCCCCTAAATTTCTCCCCTCCTTTGCAAATTCGAGAGTTTCCACACACTGAAATCTTCCTTTACTGTTTAGTCTGGTCTACCTCTTTTCAGTCTTTTCTTTAGCATTGAGCATGTACTAAACATATAAGTATATTGTGGTTGAAATTTGAGAGGAAGGAAGTTTTAAGTGTCTAAGGGACGTAATTTGTGATAACACGTAAAGCAGTAAAACGTATGCAGACTGACTTTTTTCCATGTGCCATTTTGAAGGTGTGCCTTAGAAGTCGGCACACAGAAACCTTTTTTTATATATATATATATATATATTTGTGGTTTGTGACTTTGGGAGACAAATGAAGGTTTACATTTTAAATTAAAGGTATAATTAGTACATTTGTTTTTTTGCAACTGTTAATTTGTGTGTCCTCAGTTACCCCGAAGTGTCCAAAACCAGCAAAGACAGTGGTCAAGACTGCCAACATTGCAGTCTACGCAATGATCCGGTGCTGCGGGAGTCAGTCTCCACACAGTTAGGTAATGATATGAGAAACACAAAACACACACTTTCAATAATCAAAACACGCTGAAGCTACATTATTATTGTAAAAGTGATCATCCTGTGTAAAAATGATAATTTTAACAAGATAAAAGTAAAAAGTTATTTTCATGACCCCTAACCTCTGCAGACTCCAGCTGTGTAGCAACGCAATGGAAAGTGATAAAAAGAGTTGTGGTTTTTGAAAGCAGGGTGCAGCAGGAGCAGTAGTGTGGTTACTAGATACAGCTAGATACATGCAGTACAGTATGTACTGCATCGCAACAGTGGTTTGTCCCATGCCAAAAAAGTCAAACATATTGATTTATTATGTCGTTCTAATATTCATTTCATCCACACAAAAATGAGTTACACCATCTGTGCGTCTGCATGTTTGTGGGTGAGTGTGTGCACACGAAAGTGTACAATCAGCCTGATAAATATTTTATCAGATGTTGAATATCTTTGCTCAATGCAACATTATAATCATGCTTAAACAGATTAGGCAATGGTAAAACTGTCTTACCAGCAGTTGCATCTTAAATAAAATTCAGAGTTTTCTTGCTGCTGCATAGAGTAACAGTAAAACAATCTTTATTAGCATTATTATTTTGTAAAAGTCAACCGAGAAACACCCATATTATTTCTAGATCTTTACAAAACAGACGTGTTCAAACCTTATATGAGGTTAGGTATTTTTTAGCAAGAAGTGATATATTGGACAGGAAATGCACTAATGACAACAGGTCTCAGTAGCTTGTGTTTAGAGTGGTAAGTGTTCGATTGTTGTGGTTTATTCTTTCAATTTCCCCTACTACAGTACACCCCCTTCTCCTTTCAGCATCCTGTCTAAAACTATGAGGCCCATGTTTTTACTTGATAGACCCTAAAAAATATAAGGTAGTGTAAAGCTTCAGTGGTGCTACCTTAACCTCAAAAATCACACCTTTATAATTTTTAGAGGTGATATGCGTGCATAGTGACAGGAAGGTAAGCTTGTACCAACTGAATTTATTGTCTCGCAACAGGATGCTTAACAAAAATAGACGTGCCTTAGAAATGCAAGTGAAATGCTGTATGTCTAATGCTGTGCGACTAAAATCGGTTTTTAAAGGTCTGGCAAAAACTGTGGTTATTTATTTTGAAACAGCTGGTTGAGTTAGCAAGTCAGAGCAAGAGACTCTGCGAGCATGACTACTAACATCAGCTAAGGCGGGATTATCACTAACAGTTATCTGACAGTTATTTATCAAGAAATCGATTAACACACAATTTTGCAGAGCCAGCTGTGAACCCGTTAGATCTTCTCTTTTTTGCAAGATACAAACATGCCAGCATTAATCAAATTGTTTTCAAAATTATTTTCAGATACATTTCCTGGTTATCCACTACCTGATTGTTCAGCGTCGCAGCTCTACTATAGATTCAGCCACATTTATGCAATATCTTGTTGTTGTGTAGTTCCATTCCAGCAAGCAATGCAAGCAGCTTCTATCTGACAACATACAACTTACAACAGAAAAGGTCACCACAATATTCGCACCAAGATCTGTTTTTTATATTAAAATCTGATTGTTTTCAAAGGCAAAACCTGCACAGGATGTCGGTTGTGCGGACGAGGAGACGTTACACCGCATGAATCAGAGACCAGAGGAGACCACAGAGGAGAAAAACCCTATCAGTGCCAACATTGCCCTAAGAAGTTTAGTCTGAAACATCAGCTGGACACACACCACCGAGTACACACTGGTAAGCGCATCTCTTCAACAGCAGTGCATCAGCGTATCAGATTATTTACTTTTTTTTCAAAGATAGCTGTGAGAATTTTCGACTTATAGTGCAGCAAAGAATCCTCTGGCTTGACACTGATGGAAAATGATTACCCACAGCAATGACTAATAATTTAGAAAAAAAAAAAGAAATTAAATAAAATCTATAAACATAGGTCACAAGTGTTAACCTAGTTACAAAATGACGTCTGATAAATCTGCCCAGTATGTATTTACCAACTCTGACTTTGAAAAGCATGTTTAAAAATAACAACAGCAACAAAGGTCTGACGTTGTTTTAGTCAGTGGGACTTGGAAAATCATATCAGAGACAAGGCATGGCAGGCTACAGCCAAATTAAGGAATTTATGAATAACTGTCACAGTTATACCATTTTTAAGTATCCTCATTATAATAACTAAGACGTTTTTGTGTTTTTCAGTACATTTAAAAAGTGTCTGCACTTTTTAAATGTACAACCGGGCCCATGTGCATTACTGCAGAACATCTTCGGTAGTAGAGAGTTTTCCACTCATTCTAATACTATGAAGTTAACCTTGCAGAATATGAAACTTGCAGACTTGAAACTTGCACGCAACAGAGAACCTAGTCAACAAAGGGCATCATGTCTGTATTTAACTGCAAAGCAATTCTATACATTGAGAAAATACTAAATAGTAAAGAAAATACATTTCCAAAACACTCCTTAAAGCTTTATTATTAAGATTACTTTGGAGACACTGACATTAGAAATATTCACCATGATGAATGTCTAGCATTTGCTCTGCATATTGGGTTTTTGGGAGTGTAGGATTCAGAAGCTTAAAGCAAAAGAAGAGAATTTAAAAATGATTTGCACTGATGGAAAGGACATGAGCTAATTTGCTTAAGTTGAGGTCTGTTTAGCTACAGAAATGGTAATGAACATGAGTCGGTCTTTCAGATAGGCCAGTGTGTTCTAGGATAGATCTGCTTCATAATAACATCTTTTAAGAGCAATTTTGATGTCTCACAAATCAACGAGTATCTGAAAGACTGAAAGAAGACACTAAAAAGAAATTCCCGGGTATATTACTTCATAAATAAGTCACTTCTTTTTCAGGCGTTCACACACTTAGATGTTTAAAAGCTCTTTGGAAAGGATTTTGTTTTAAACTTTTAACACTACCTGTTAAACCAGTAGACTTTTTTAATAAGCACAGATTTTGTCAGCACATTTTATTAATATGAAAATGTAAGTTTTTTTTCTCAGTATGACTAAGCTGATATTTATCTATTTCATTTTGTGTTGCTTTGACCTACAATCAAATAGAAAAACCGACTTAGTGGAAAGCAGATGCAAGTGGTGCAAAGCTGGATGATTTGCATAAAAGTGCCCCAGTTTACTCTACTCATGTTTACTCATTTAAGAAGTGTGTCTGTTGAGAGCGAAAGAAAAATTGACCCAATAAACAGTTTTAGGATTTGACTAAATATTAAACATTGCATGTATACCAGAATTTATGCCAATCAGTAAATTTATATGTGCAACCAGAATAGAACCAATTCAGTATTCAAATTGTGAGATGTGTTCTCACGATCTATAGTACAGTCTCTTGGTCATGGCATTTAATAGTGATCAGGGGGGACATTTTTTTTTTACAGAAAATGATAATGGCACAGTAAAATTGACCTTTGACCTTACAGATATAAAATGTAATTTTACCCTAACAGACATTTGTACAAAATATTTTATTTATCTGATGAATTCTTCAAGTAGGGCTAAAATAGGTACTTTGAGAGTTCACCGTGTGAAACTGACTTTGACAATCAAATTCATCAGTGCGTTCTTGATAACAAGTGAATGTTTGTGCAAATTATGAAGAAGGAAAAAAAATCCCTTGAGGCTTTCAAGGTCGTATGTAGCCTACATAAATACAGACAACCCAAAAAAACATAACCCCACATACTACATCTACTGGCACAGAGGCCCGTGCTAAATAGATTGTAAAACGCTGAAAATAAATATGTTTTAAACACCCTTTCTCAAGTGAGCGCTCCTCTCTTCCACCTCCTTTCTCTTCCTTCCTGTGCCCCCTACCCTGCTCTTTCTTCTCTCTGCTTCAAGGCGAAAAACCATTCGAGTGTCGCCTCTGTGGTCAACGTTCACGGGACTACTCGGCCATGATCAAGCACCTGCGGACTCACGGCGGGGCCGCACCGTACCAGTGCACAGTGTGCCTGGAGTTCTGCAGCAGCCTGGTTGCCATGCAAAGACACATCAAGAGCCACGCAGTGCAAGACTTCCCCCCTGACTGGAGCATCAACAGCACCTACCTGTATATCTCCCACATCTGAGCCATGCCTCACAATCCAACTGCCTCCATCGACGCGAAGTTCTCAAGAGTGTAGCTGTAATGTGCCCCTCTCAGCTATAATCATTACATAGCCTACACACAGCTAAGCATCAATTATATTTCTAAAGATAAAATTTAAAAAAAAAAGTATGTATGGTAATGTTTGAGAAATCTAGAGGGCCATTAAACACTTACCCCTAAGTGAAATGCAAGATTACAAACTGGAGTGTAGCAATAACTTGTATACAAACTGCAACTGTTCTGTATTCGCCGTCAAAACTACAGATCAGATCAATACAGCACTAATTTCCAGTGATATGTCAGAAAAAGATATTGAAAGTGTTTACCATGCATTAAAGCCACATCAACAGCTTATCCTCATCGAATGACGCAGGCATCTTCTCTCCGACTTTCATTATCACTTGACTGTTGTATACCGTAATCTTTGTGTGTCTGACTTAGGTTTACAGCACCCTCTTGAGGAGAACCACAGTAACATTATGACAAATTTCAACTGAAATATGCAACATAGTGTCCACATCTATCTTATTCTGGACAGAAAGAAAGGCGATTTCTCCAGAAACAATTAAGATGAGTTTAAGCTGTAGCAGTACTGGTGAGAGAACTGGCAGCAAAAATGTTAATATACAAAAAACAGTTTAAAGGAGGCTAAAATTTAGCAAAGATGATACCTGTCCTCTCATTAATAGTGACTAGTTAGCTTATATCATCAGTATTATCACAGAGCTTTTGCATCTATCCCAAGCTTGATAGTGAGAATAGTTGAGCGCTTTCTTTTCTTTATTTGGACGTGCTGTAGTAAAAGTCACTCAGAGGTAGGCCTGCCAACTTAAATACCTCCATAAAAGCTCCATACAAGGTTCAGGATTGAAATTATTACATACATATTATGTATGTTTGCACACTGCTTCCTGGAATGAGCTTTCAGTGAAACTCTTGGGTCTGTTTCCATCAAAATGTATTTGTTGATTTGTACAGCATTATCCTAAATGTGTATTAGCTGTGAAATAAATAAATAAACATTATTCATCTTTCACTCTAATTTTTTTTCATACAGATGTTGATGTAAATACACATAGATATAAACATAAAATGCAAAGTGCAAAATCTTTACATTAATTACACATAGCAAGTACCCTTATTTTTCACCTTATTTTTTAAAAATACATAAATACATACGTTGACGTAAATACACATAGATATGAAGAAAAAAGGCAAAGTGCATATATATATGTGTGTGTGTGTGTGTGTGTGTGTGTATATATATATATATATATATATATATATATATACACGTGTGAGTGAGAGTGTACATAGCTTTGAAGTCACTATAATAAGATGAGAGGTCCCATTAACTAAACACATCAGAATCTGAGAATTTGTGTCACATTATTTTATGATATAATGTGATTATATTATAGTATAATTTAGATATAATATATTTAAATGTTCAGTTAGCCATTAGAACTTCACACAGGATGCGTCCAATTGTGATCAATGCGGTGGTAGTACATGTTATAAAGACAAGCAGTTGTTTTCCTGGTCCCCTTTTCAAGGTTTGGTTCCAGTCGGTCTGTTTGGTATTGGTTAAAGTCAATATAATGGCCTTATAAGTCACATATTGTGTGTTTGTGTGGCGGTGTGTTCCGTGTCCTCTTATATTTAGTACATGTACGGTGCATCTCACAAAGGCTGTAATTCATCCAAAACAGCGGTGCAGCACCTCGCAGCAAAAAAAAAAAGATTACGTTTGTTAAAAGTCGCGCCGCTTAGTTCCGTCCTTGCACGGTTTCACAGAGGGCGTAATAGAAGACGTCTGCACGTACAAAAGTGGTCGGATTCTCGGCGCCGCTCCTGTGTCTGACTTCCTTCACTGCTCGGTGCAGCTTCACGCTGCTTCCGTTAAAAAAAAAAAGAGAGGGGGGGACTATTTTAAGCGATACGAGGCGGAGATACACTAGTACGCTTCTGAAACGCGTTGCGGCGCGTCTGGTTATTTTTTTTTTTTTTTTTTTTGTGAGTGGGCGCGATCAGCTCCGACTGCTGCGTAGGAGCCGGAAAGTGACGCAGTCGCAAGTGGGTATTCCCGGGCAATTGGAGGGCGGTGGGGATGGGGGTACGAGAACCAAGTCCGTAGGTACAATAGCAGTCACAGATCAGTGACATGTCGAATTTCGTTTGTGTAAATAAAACGTACCAAAATAACACAACCGCTGTGAAATTTGACATTTTGATGTACTCATTTACATTTATGCATCATATTCTTACCAAGCTCGTTTTTCCCAACCACTTTTACAAAACTACTTTTTTCTTTAAAGGGAAATGCGTGAACCATACTACTGAGTATTCATATGCTGCAGATTTTTGTGCCAAATTACAACAAAGAATTTGAAACATGTTGCAAGCCCGACTCTTTTGGGCCTCTGTCGAAGCCAGTGGCTGAAACTGTAATAATGGGCCAATTGTAGCAGTAAAAGCACAAAAGTAGAAATATGTTGCATGTGTCATGTTAGCAAAGTACCTTGGCTAACTATGCACAGTACAAGAGCAGAATTATTAGGAAGGCTGGCTAAGGCCTTATTGGCTCCCTGTTCTAATCTGCTATCTTAAAAGCTCCATTTACCACTTGCATAGTACAGTCTGCTGTAATGTTCCCTCTAAGCTGCGCACGTGCGCAATTGCGCACTGCTGGCACGGTCTCTGCGCACAAAAAAAACCCAACCTGAATTAAAATTGAAACTTTAACAATTCTGTTTTGCAGTGTTAGTCAGTAAGTGACTGGCTGCTCCCGTATGGAATTAGAACGATCCCATCTTATCCCACAATCCAGCCAATAATGCGATTCACATTCGTATATATGGAGCTAATCAACGTCCTTATGTGCCGACACCAGTGTTAGCTAGCAAAGCGGCGTGGCTGATGTGGAGTGAAGCCACGTTAATGACAATGTGTACAACCATTGGAGATGTGAGCAGGACAGTCGGAAAAATTGATGGAAAAAGTGTGGACTTTATACCAGTTTTTAAATTGTGTTGATAGGCCACGTAAAACCAGAGTTATGATAAAAATAAATTTGAATTTGAATATATGCAATGTTTGGTTTTCTTCCTGAATACTATTGTTGTTTATATTTACTGCGGGAAGAAACGGTAAAAACTGCATTTTATAAGGAAAGCGCTCGAAAGCACTCTCCGCCTGTGAGCATAGCTGGAGTGGCCATCGGCCCACCAGGCAAATGGTAATGTTTCGTTTTAAATGGGCCGATGTTTTTTTTGTTGTTGTCTTTTTTCCCGTAACGGTGTAAACAGTGAAAGGTGGCGGATTGGACAGATGCTGGCAGACGTGTAAAAATAACTCAATTGTTTGGTAGTGGCTATGGTGGAGCTTTCACAGATTCAGTAAAATTAGCAAGTGGTGGAGGCCAGCAGATAGATGAGGGAAAGGGGAGGCGGAGGAGGAGAGACACAAGGCGGCCGCCGGTCCGACTGTCAGGTGAACTGAGCTTCGGGTGAGAAGTTATGACCTGCAGTCTATCTGGGTCAGATATAAACCAAGTTTAGGTGTAGTTTATTTTCGTTGTGCTAACTTTTTACAGTCAGTTACAATAACTCGTACTGCGTGCTAGTACGAGTTATACACCCACCCACCCTATACAGCTGGGTGGGTGCTATGATGTGACTGGTGAACTTATTCACTTATTCATAAGCTTAGTAGAGTCAGTGTTGCCAACTCCTCAGTAAGGAAAATCGCTATTGGTTGTCCTAAAAGTCGCTACCAGTCGCTAAATGACGTCATTGCCTAATTTGCATAATTAGTCATGCTAATCTAATTGTAACCTATGTTGTTGGAGAGAGAAATAACATCGTGGAAGAGACATAAAGTGAGTAAAAACGTCCTAAATGCATTTAGAGTTTATTTAGATCTACAAATTAAATTTCTTTTAGCAATTATTGTTTTTTTTAATGTCACAATTCCAACCCTGCTCCTTTACCCGGGCTTGGACCGGTGTTGTGCCAAAAAGTGATTGTCTGCCAAAAACTGATTTCCAGTGTTTCTGTGTATTTTTTATGTGTAATATCTTTACGTATGTTCGTAAATAGACTTCGGTGAACAGGGGATACAAAGGGGTTACATAAAGAATTAAAAAATTATCTGTTTTTTAAGTATCTTTACAACTTGTACTTACATCATAACCAATCCGGTCCTTTATCCCCACTTAAAATATTTTTACAGAACTATTGTAATATTTGCTGCCATTTCTGCTGTCCTGTTGGGCAACTTACTCTTACAAAATACATTTTTAATGTTAATGAGATTTTTTTTTACTGCATAAATAAAGGTTATATAAAAGTCGCTGCCAAAAACTGATTGCGGCTTGTATCTTGCTACACGAATGTTGTTTGTGGCTCAAGATGACTTTATGTCATCCATAAGGGATGCATTTGACATATGTTTAACATATTATAGCCCAACAAGTTACTTATACCACTTTAAATATGAGCAATCGCTTTTTGGCAAATACCGGAAATCAGTTTTTGGCAGACAATCACTTTTTGGCACAACACCGGCAAAAGTGACCCGAAATAGGCACTCTGGTGGAGTTACTTTGTGTGTGTGTTTATAAGTAGTTTTAAACCTTGTGATCCAATTCATACATAAATAGATTGAATACAATCTATTTATGTATGAATGTCAGTACAAAGAGGGAGAGAGGAAAGAGGGGAATATGAGGAGAAAGTACATGATCAGGAAGAACCAGGTAAGAAAACAGACAGGGAGTACTAACAGGCAAAACAGAAACTGTTAAACTAATTTTACTCGTACAATCTGGAAGTTGTGTTCTCCCTATATTAAAGCTGCTGTACAGAATCTGCAAAACAAACTGGGTTGTCAGCCCTGGCACTGCATTACCATATTGAGCTTTAGTCAGAGGAAGTCACGGTTGCCAAAAACTTTTTGAAGCTCAAGAATGAGGCTGGTGCCATCCCAGATATGTTTACATTGTACAATCTTCTGGATAATCAGATCGTCCCCACACTGAAAACTGTTATTCAGGTTGCCCTAACAAACCCAGCTAGCAGCTGTAGCTGTGAAAGGTCTTTTAGTGTCTTGAGTCAGCTCCATACCTGGCTGAGAAGGACCATGGGTCAAAGCAAACTCCAGCACCTGGCTGTGATGTCAGTTGAGAAATGCTTGAGCAGACAGAACACCAAAATGTGATAGACAGATTTACCAACCTCAAGGTGAGGCGACATAGGATAAAAGAAAAGAACAAATCTGCAGAGCCATAGTAGTATCTGCAGTAAAGATCTTTTCATACATTGTATACATTGTACCAGAGGCCAAGGTGTCTCAATTTTTCTAATTTTGTAATAATATTTTGTACATTTCAAGGACTCATCTATTTTGGAGTGTATTTTTATGTATCTGTATTATATTATACATACACTTTAAAAGTGAATCTGTCCAAAAAATGCACTGAAGTTTACTTTTTACTCACTGTGAGCATCATTCATTATTTTCCCGCAGTAATTAATGTTAGGATGTGTATTTTTTAAAATTCAAATCCATTCTTCTTTGGCAGCATTTAAATAACCTTTATCAGATTTGATGGTTTTGTTACAGACTTTTCAAAAAAGTGTTTTGCTTTTCTTTCACAAATGTGGGGATTCAATTGTGTTAAAATGTACAAAACAGTGATGTCATGTTTTTTGACGAGGACCCAGGGACAGAGAGACTTGATGAATTTAAGAATCTTATGATTTAATAAAGAAATTTGCAGACTTGCACAGAGAGGGTACAATTATGATGAGTGATAATGGAGATGAAGACAACAGACGATGAGGACAGGGAGGAACAGGGGTTTAAATGCACCAAGGAGACAGTCAGAGGGAACTCGGGACAACTGGAGACATTTAAGGATGCAGGGACTGACAGAGACGGGGAAGAAGTCTCATCATGACGAGTAAAGTTTACCTTGCCTGGCTGGGCAGCTCTCTGGGTGCTCAGCACCCCCAAAGCTCTGATCCTAGAATTGCCCCTGTTCAGAGTTACTATTATGCGTTTCGTATTAAGCTGAAAATAAACACGATTTGTCCCGTACTTCAGCTACAAAAAAAAAAAAAAAAAAGACAAAAAGCTGGAGTTATTCTGCGTCTTTATGCTGTCAGCTGCCTCTTCTTCTCTCATTCTCCTCCCACCCTATCATGCTGCTACTTCAATCACGAAACTGATCAATGATCAGCTGATCGGCGTTTCTGCCGCAAGTCCCGTCTCTCTTGTTTGTTTATCTCCCACTTTGCGCCAGAAAGAGGAAACTAGCGGAGGTCGCATTAAACAGCAGAAGCGCTGTTGTTAGAATTTATTTAATATTACTTTCTAGGATCAGCTGATGTTTGCTGGAGCCACAGCTGTAAAGCTGCTGGTCATGATATCGGTTTGGTTTTCTGGTGAGAGGGAAACATGAAGATGAAACCAGGAGATGTCCTTACTGAATCATCAGAGCTGAACAGGTGATGGAGAAACAGGTTTACCCTTTAGGTGACATGAATGAGTTGAAGGAAAGTTATGAACTGTTTCTGAGAGACAAATAACACCAAATTTCTAGCTTTTAACAAATAATTATCCGAATCTTACAAAGTTTTCATCTGATGTCAAATGTATAGAAATCCATTATTGTACATAGTAATTTTTTTCAGGGTCCCAACATAATTCTTTCAGGAGAAAATACTGTACACGATGCCAGTATTTTCCCACATTTTCTAGATACTGTACCAGTACTTTGTGTAAAATGCCATCAAAAAGTCAATTAAGTTTTATTCTTTCTCACCTGTTTTTCTGTCTCCTTTCACTTTTTAAAGGTTCCCATGTTAGAAAAAATATTTTGTCCTGCCATGCTGTTTATTGATGTGGTAAATAGTTTATGAAAATGTCACTAAATCTGTCATTTATTATTTTTAATATTCAGTAATGATCATGTCTCACCTCTAGTCTTCTCTGTCTTAATTTCAGGTTTCCACCATATGTTGTAGATAGTTCAGGAGGTTAACTCAACCAAGCAGTCTTTGGGTTTCAGCTAAGTACTGTTTAGAATACCAGAATAGGGAGGATGGTGTAGGTTTAAGTTTATTAGTTTGATACACATATACCAACAAGACAGTGTACATCACTGTGACAACAGCGTTTGTTTTCATTCAAAGGCTTTATGGTTTTTCCTGTCCGGTTGTTCAGTGATGACGCGACGAATCCTACTTCCGGGCCTAAAGTAGTCTGCGTTTAATATGGCTTTTGTGTTGTTAACATTTTCAATGTTATGTATTTTCTTCTATTTGATCTCAAAAAGCTCCTAAAACAGTCAGTGATCACTGTTGACCTCCCTCGGCTTTTATTACCGCTAATCATTTATTTAAGCTCAGTTTTTAAAACCTTAGGATGTAACTACAGCCCAGCCCATGCAGCAGTATATGAATGACTAACCTCGTATTGTGGATGGATTATCTCAGTTGTTCTCCTGGCTGAAGTTTGGTCCTTTTACAATGCGATTACATTTGTTCCTGACCACAGAGAACACTCACGTTAACTTTTAAACTACACGCCTTTGGAACAGAGGATCGCAAGTTCGATTCCTGCCTGGGGCGTCTGTATCC
This sequence comes from Aulonocara stuartgranti, assembly GCF_965226115.1. Lineage (NCBI taxonomy): Eukaryota > Metazoa > Chordata > Actinopteri > Cichliformes > Cichlidae > Aulonocara > Aulonocara stuartgranti. The sequence continues at coordinate 9,295,120 of NC_138947.1, read as the reverse complement.
AGTAAGGGTCCTAAGGCTAGACCCCCTATGCTAAGCAAGCCTACCGCAGACATGAGCGAGACAGATAAATATGAAGGCATGCCGGCTCGGACGTCGCCCGGATCAACAAGGTCCGCGTCAGGTGTTGAGGAACCAGGGCACCCTGACGAAAAGTGGGCTACTGGAACAAGAAGGCATCGGTGGGCAAGGGACGAAAACAGGGCGTTGTTGGAATGCTACTACGCAAGTAACCCCGGCGGAAGGGGCTACATGAATAGGATGAGGGACCTATGGATTCTTCGATACCCAACATCCACAATGAC